>NC_064920.1:442423052-442726083 GCF_023897955.1 Schistocerca gregaria
AAAACTGGTCTTGCAAAGAAATCCGCTCAGTTATTCAATTTCTGTGGGCAAACATGTAACTGCACCTGAAATTCACCAGCAGCTGGTAGAGGTTTGTAGAGAGACGGTAATGTCTTAGCAACTTGTTGCAGAACAGTGTTGAAAGTTTGCGTACAGTGGAATAAATCTCACTGACAAGGATTGCAGTAGTCCAGCACAGCATCAACAGATTTGAGAAGAGCTGATTCAACAGGAAGATCATGTTACAGTGTATGACAGTAGTACTGCGTATGTTATTTGGAAGCGTTTGTCACATTGTTTATGATATTCCGCAGTAATGGAAAGTTTGTTCCCAATGTGTTTCACGAAATCTGACCAACTAACAACGGAATAAGCCCATGATGGTCAAGCCTGGAACTTTTGTTATAGCTCTCCACAGAGGGAAAGTTTTCTTTGCCACATTGTCGCCAGTGATGAAATGTGGATCCACTACCCACAAGTAAGTGGTTGTTACTGGAGTGGAAAACCCTCCTCTTCAAAGATAAATAAGCTTAAGATGGCATTACCTGCTAGGAAGGTGATGATCACAATGCTCTGGAAGAGAGTGGGTGTAATGTAGTTTTGGAAAGCGGGGAGACAGTGACTGCTAAGTGACACCGCAAGACCAGGATAAATGACACCGCAAGACCAGGACACGCTTGTGCTAAGCAATCAGATGGAAACAGCCAGTACTTCTCACCGAAGGGGGCATCTTTCTTCACAACAATACAGAGCCTCACACAGTCAGGAAGACCATTATTCTGTTGAGGTAGTTTCAATAGAATGTCATCGACCATTCTCCCTACAGCCCAGACTTCACTCCCAGCAACTTTCACCTTTTCCTCACTCTAAGGAGCTTGTAGGAGGCCAAAAATTTCCTTCAGACATGGAGGTAAAACTCTGTGACAATATGGCTGAACATGCGGGGGGAGAACAGGATTTTTAGGAGCGTCTATTCAAATTCATTCCACGACGCATGTGCCTAAACCAATATGGAGACTAGGTTGAAAAATAACATATTGTCTGGGCTACCAGTTGGCTGTATTGGTTGTATGAAATAAAATGTATACATTTCACTGCAAGGCTTAGCAATCTTAGTTTCTTATCCCCATTGTGCTTTTTATGTGTGATCATGGCTGGTACTAATTCTGATAAAACCGCATTTACAGTGTCTGTGGCTTTTGTGTTGCATGCTGCAATTGGTATCCATCAATGTAGTGAATGGCAGGAAATGAACATAATGAGTGATGAGTCAGACAATTAGACAAGATGGCACAATCAATTAGAAAATAGTGTTCATCATAACATGGAGAGCCTGAAATTACATGGCAGTATAATGGAATATAACATGCAGAACATTGTCATATAAAATAGAATATCCTGTAAAATATAAACTGTACTCTTAGGTTCCTGTGTAACTGTAACCTCAAAATTGGTGCAATCTCCCCCCCCCCCCCCCCCACACACACACACACACGCACACGCACATTTTCGATTTTCGAAACCTTCACTGGGCTGTGCTACACATCAATCCATCACCACAACTAGTTTCCCTCCACACATGTATTGGCTTCGCTAAGTCAACAGACTGTAACAGTCCAACCTAACCCATACTTCAGTCTATGCACAGCACAGTCCATCATCACATCTTACAATCGCTTTCACTGGCTTCAACAACTCAAAACCAAACTTTAAGACTGGAATACAAAACAATACCTGAAAAATCCTGTCAATTTTGCACTACCCATGCTGAAAATAAAAGTAATCAGCGTGTATTTTCTGCCGAAACTAGTTACTGGGTACAGCGATTCTCACTGCGTACAGTATACAGTTACTCCATTGGTTGTGACTAATGGACACAAATTACCTAGAGCAGCATGCAGAGGAAGAGCTGCTGAAGTGCACTTAAATCACAATTTCAGTAATTTGTTCTGAGATGTCTGTGACTTTATGGGGAAAAAATTGCTCTTCCCAAAGAATAACATTACGATTAGGTGGGGAAGGAATGATCATGTACATACTAAATCTCTGCAGATATGTTTAACCCGTCTGAAACTGTTGCATGGTAAGCATGACAAACTTTCGCTGACCTGAAAGCTGCTATACATAATCTAACCCACACTTTCAATGGACTGAAAACCATTACATGCAAGTGAAAGTTTTCAAATAGGGCAAAATATTTTAGTTGCTATATTTCAAATCAGTACAACAGAAAAGAACAGCATTCTTAGACAGGACAGCAAAACATACACTTACTCAAATATTTATGGAAACTAACATCAGTTGTAATTTCAAATACTTACAGAAACTAACGTCAATTGTAGTAAAGTTTGCTGGCAAAATAAAAAAAATTAGCTACAATTGCTTAAAATAGGGAGCCTTAATTCTTTAAAACTAAGGAATGAAAAGGATGCAAATAGATTGTTTAATCTAAAGTTTTGTGCTATTACTCTCACACAGCTTCCCTTGTTCTTACCTCTTCATATTTTGTCCATTCTTCCTTTGGGAGATACTTCTTTATCATTGACAAATGCAGAGCACGGTTTATACGGAAGTTCCTTTCATCTTTTATGCTGTCTGGCAATCGTCTCAGTGCTTCAGCCACATCTGGGTTCAACTCATCCAAGCAGTCATCATAGTGTAAGCCTGTTAAATTAGTCTCATTGGTAACACAATCTTACTTATCAGATTTCATCCAGAAATATAATTTTTGTTGCCCAAAAGATCAAACATGTAAAATACAAAATAACTCCAACATTCTGAGTGAAACGTTTAAAACATAGAGGAGTGACCATAATTAGAAACTTCTGGCCTACTGTGTCTACCAGGCCATTGTCATGAAACTTCATGACCTGCACTGAATCTTCTAAAATACAGATAGCTTCTTCAGAAATACTCTGTCCTCTTGCTCTTTAAATGATATTTAATAACAAAAATCTCAGACAAACTATACCTCAAAATACAGTATGTGTGAAATATGAGTCTTCCGACCTAACCTAGCGACACAAAGGGATGATGTCATAACACACGAAGATACTGTACACACATTTGTTGACTCTGACAGCTCTCAGTCCAACTTACCCTAGATCTCAGGCTGCACTACTGAGCAGTGTCACAATCTACATTGTAGAGGCTACAGAAGTAAAATAAATACTGAGTGTGTTCCATTCTCTCTCTGTTGTGCTCATATGACATCACACACCACAATATCATTGTCTCATGGGTCAAAGCTAACATCTGGTATTGATAGGGTCAAACCACAACTTATAAGGAAAGAATTCATACAGTATGTAGTGAATCAAGATATCAACAGTAGATGGTGCTAAACAACAAAATACTAATAAAAACTGAGTTGATGTGATGGAAATTAAATGTCAATACATTTGATGAAAATGCATCAAATGCAGTTTATGGTGCCAAAGTTGTGGCCAGGCAAGGCATGGCTTGTTCCCCAGCACAACTTCTCACACTGTGGCGGAAAGGATTGCTGCATTTGTTCCCTCTTCTTAAATCTGCCAGCAGGAAACATGCTAAACAAAGCTGTGTACCACAGATTCTATGTTGCTTTAAGGGATTCTAATGGCTATCTGTGCTGACAGACCTAACAAATATGTAATTATGTTGCACTGCATACATTGATAAAGACATATTACTCTGCCATGTCAACATCGACCTTGTTTCGTCGTGTGGTTAGGTGCTGATTACCAATCCAAATGTCTTCTTACCCACGACTATTACATGCTGATTTGCCAAAGTCCCAATGTGGTTTAACTATATACAACGAATTCATCTTTGTACAAAAGTTCACAACAGTACACTAACTACTATATGTGCAAATCAAGTTGACATTCAGCACAGTAGCTGATGGGAGCATCTGTAAATGGAAAACGCCTTTATGGTTGCTCTCACTAGCCACTACGCCAAGTGCCAACTTAGTTTGTGCATACAATACACAGGTGTTTGCTGTAATACATCTATTAAATGCGTAAATTCATCTGAATAATGAAACTGTGCCTAAAGTTTAGACCTCATAACCGTTTAGGTGGCAATACATTTTCTTCATCTTATCCTGTACTTTACCTCTTTTGCTCACAAGCAAATTGTCACCTTAAAACTTAACCAAGATTTCGAGGGGAGGCTTTTCAATGTGTAACTTTTGCTCATGATCTGGGTACTTGCAGTGGGAACAGCCTGAGCTGTGTAATTATTGTTTTAATATGGCATTACCACTACTGAGCAATACTTTCAGGTTTTTGTGGGGTTTATTACCAGTTAAATAATTTACATTTTAAGTCGTAATTTTTATGTTACTGAATGTGTGGCAGAAGGTGCCTCATACACATATTATTCATTCTAACTTACATTTGATTTGAAAACGTAATATGTGGAAAACCAGTCTGTCGGATTGAAGATGTTCGTAATGTAAAGAAAGGGTGTGGGAGAGAATGAGGGGGAGCACTTTCTCAAATGTTCGACTGAATACACAACTCCAAGCTTTTAAGAACAGCTTTTCAACTATTGCACAATGGTTTATTTTGAACATTTAATTGGGTATCATGTAACGCCTACATAACAACTAATCAACCCATTAAAAAAATCCATTGCTTGATGCTGAAGAACGCTTGTATTCTACATACGTTTAACTGCAAAACAACTCAATATACAACTTCGGTACCGTGAAATATATATGTAGGACACTACTGCCACACAATTAGAAATTAACTTTTTATTTCATCAATACATATTAATACTTTGTTATTTGTGGCAATTTCGTAGAATAGAAGGGCAATATGTTTACTAGCAGAGGTCATGTTTCTCCTATACTTTTAACACAACAAATCGTGCCCAAAAAGTCTGACTGTTCAGGTTAATCGTAAACTGCGTAAAAGGCTCTGACACGATATTTATACGTTGAATGGTATTGCGTAGGTTAAATGGATCTCATCAAAAACTGAAAAGAACCGACACAGCGCACAATGTCCCCTGCACTATTTATAAATTACACATTATTCGTCAGTAATAAACAGAGGCTTACCATATTTATTGAAACCTGAAAGATTGTACGCCCATTTTCGTACGGCACCTGGAACAAAAATTAAATATTCTTTTCATTTGTATGACATAAACACAAATTTTACATCAATGAAATACAATTTTTCGAGATTTACCCATAAACCCAACACTCCTCGAACCTACAGCAGCCATTTTGCAATTTGCACAGACAGGTCGATCTATAACCTAGGATCGCAGTATAACGAAGTCGATACAGATCACTACCGCTAATCGAAAAGTGATGAGCAAATTCAGAAGCTGCTGCCATCTGTATCCTTCCTGCTTGTTGCTATGGCTTTCAGTGTGTGATGAACTTCTTATCATCCCTGATAACCTGGTTGGGGCAAGTATATAACTACGTGCTTCCGTAATACAGCGTACAGTTTCTTGTGAGCCTTCGGAAAAGTTGTTAGTAAAGCGCTACTACACTTCTGAGTGGGCGGTGGGAACCAGTGTGCTTTGGATTTCGACGCACAGCAGATTCGTAGAACTTGTTGGACTTAGTTGGATTTAGTTGTCAATCTGGAACTGCATAGAGGGATGCGAAAAGACATTCGAGACTGTCTTGGAATCAGGTACCGTATTTGCACGCTGCATCAGACTTGGAAGTGGTTGCACCAGACGCAGACTCTTCACGACCATCTGATTTCTCTTTGTTCGTCTGACTCTGACGTACAGTAACTTCTGTCCGCCAAGTAGTTGTGGACTTAGAACCATAACATTGGGATTGTGTGCTGTTGCCATTGTAAATATTCTAAGTGTTGAGACACTAGAAGCGCCTGTCTTTGCAACGAAGGACTTAAGGTTTTTTTGTAGAAGATAAAAAATGGCTCTTGTTCTGTGCAAGAATGTTTTGAAGACAAGCCAGTTTTCTCTTGTTTCTCTTTCGAGAAGCAGCTCTGGTGTCTTCAGCAGTTGTATGCTTAAGAACAGTTACTCTAAAAGCGCATCTGAAAAGACTGAAGAAAATTCCCCAGTGACGAAGTCTGTGTTCATTTCTCAATCAAGTGACGTTTTCACAAATCTTGCTCTTGAGGATTGGCTGTACAAAAATTTCGATTTTACCAACCACCACGTTTTGCTCTTGTGGCGTAATTCACCATGTGTTGTAATTGGGAGACATCAAAACCCATGGCTCGAAGCAAACACTGCAAACCTGTCTTACCAGGGAGTTGAACTAGCGAGGCGTAACAGCGGAGGCGGCACGGTGTATCACGATCGTGGCAACCTCAACCTTACCTTTTTCACACCAAGAAATAAGTACAATCGAAGAAACAACCTTGAAATTATAAGTAGAGCGCTGTACAGGGAATGGGGAATTGAAACCTCGATATCTCCCAGAGAAGATGTTATCGTCGAAGAGAATTACAAAGTATCCTTTTAATGCTTGTTTATCAATATGATAGAATCACAATGTTTGCAATAATTCACGTTAGTATAAATATTGTTACATTTGTGTATCGCCGGCCGCGGTGGTCTCACGGTTCTAGGCGCGCAGTCCGGAACCGTGCGACTGCACGGTCGCAGGTTCGAATCCTGCCTCGGGCATGGATGTGTGTGATGTCCTTAGGTTAGTTAGGTTTAAGTAGTTCTAAGTTCTAGGGGACTAATGACCAAAGCAGTTGAGTCCCATAGTGCTCAGAGCCATTTGAACCATTTGTGTATCTTCCTTAACCTTAACAGCAGATCTCTGGTACAGCATCAAAACTGGGTCGTCCAAATGCATACCACCACTGCACACTCTTGGTTGATGTTAACAAAATCAGCTTGCGGCAGTCTCTCCTGAAACAAGACGTAAGTTTTCCATTGACAGTTTCTCTCTCTCTTTCTCTCTCTCTCTTTCTCTCTCTCTCTCATCAGAAATTATATGATCTTGTCTCTGAAACATAGCTAAGTCAATGTGTGTTCTGGTAAATTTGAAACAAACTTCGTCATGGATACTTTGCTTTGTAGAACCAAACCATCTACAACCCATATAAGCTATTAACTATGGAAATTGAGAAGAACATTGCAGGTTTAAAAGAGTACCATATAAGTGGGAGGGGAAAGTCTCAATAATAAATAGCAAGTTTTTCAAACATTCTCGCTTCCTCTTATTATAGTTTTCTGTATGTAATTCTGGGTCTGTCTTGTCTCTGTTTTATCATGCTTTCTGTTTTGTTTAGAATATTGGAATAGATGGTTGCCACTTTTCAATATGCACATCATAAACTCTGTGATGGGAATAGCATTTTGTAGTTTGTGATACTATTTTTCTGTATGTGTTATCACTACCTGCATAGGTTCAGAGAATTTATATTTATGTTTGTCATATTTTAAACAATAATTTTTCTGCTACAGATGGGAATATCAACTAATGCAACAAAGAGTGTGCCTGCTCCCATTATTAACTTGTGTGAAATAAACAGACAAGTCAAGATTGGTAAATTGCTCTCTGCCATTGGATGGGAATATCTAAGAACATGTCCAATAACATTTGAAGATGGTGGAAAGGAGCAAATTTCTAAACAACGTGGTTTCCAGATGATTAATCCCACAGAGTCCTGGTTTCCAGGTATAGAACTTTAACCTGCAAGTTTCTCAGACAATGTTAAGTTTAAGTGTCTGAAGAATTCATACTACTTGTAGAATTATAATTAAGAGCCTAAGCTTTTTCCGCAATTGAATTTCAAGAATAGCCACCATTTTTGAAAAACTCATGTAATTCAACTTGGTACTGTCAATGACTTTGTAGTGACATATGCCTCTCTTTTTAGGTTTGGAAAAGATAAAAGAAGAATTTTCCAGTTGGGACTGGTGCTATGGAAAGACACCAAAATTTGAGGTAACTCGGTCGTTTCCTGTGTCTCAGGAAACTACTGGAGAAAGCACCAAGGAATTAAAAATAACACTGGTTGTTGAAAAGGGCATTATTCAAAACGTGACACTGACTGTTCCACCTGGCATTAAATCTGCTAATGGTTTTCATGGTGAAGCTCGTGTAGTCACATCACTGAGGGGAAGGCGTTTCTCTGAAGAAGCTGTTTTCATTTTGGAAAATTCATTGCAGGCCATGAAGTTTCATGAGAATGATCTGGTACACACAGTAGCAGTAGGAAAGAATGATTTTTTAGGGAACCGTAGGCAGCATGCTATACATTCAATGTGAAAAATTGTGTAACTGTAATTAGTAGTACCACAGACAATATTTTTTCACCTCCTGCTACTGTCAACTGTTCTCAGTTGGAGTAAAATATTATTTGAAAAAATCATAATATGAACAAAAATCATGTTTTGTGTGAAAATGTAATTGCTGTAAACAATTCATTCAGTGGGTTTTCCTTCGTCTAGATTCTCCAAGATTTGTGCTATTATTCTGTATCATAACTTCTTGATTCTTAAGAACTGTAATAATTGCAATAGTAACAAAATATTTATTCAAATTTCATTCAGATGATGTATTAAACTGGTGCTTAGTGTTATTGCTTTCCTTGTACATAAAAATCTTAAGTCCTTCTGAAAAAAGGACTGTTGGTTGCTATTTAAGAAATATCACTGCCTTAATATATGTATTTATTGCTGACTGGCCTATTTTACAGGCTACTTAACTTTTTCTGTAATGTAAAGTTGTCCATTTTTGTGATTTGTAGCTGTCTTCAAATATTTGTATATTATGTGTTAATTAGTTTTTTTCTGGTGATTGCCACCTTGAGTTATTGTATGTGGGATGCCTATGAATTCCCGTTTTCATTTTTAAATATTTTTATTTTTGGCTGTTGAAATACAGTTCACAAGAATACATCATATCAAAAGCCTTAGTTAAACAGTTTTCTGTGGTTTGTATGTATACTGTAGTTATTATTTTGTAACAAATCTTTGTTAATTATGTGTGATTGTTAATGTACTGCTTTTTATTATATTTTTGTTTTTTCTGTTTTGTCAGTCCATGTAAAACTTCTAAAGTGAGGAACTGAAAATCATTGTGATATAATATGCACACAGAAATGTATGTCTATTACTAATTTTAAGTACTGTGCTGTTTGAGAACTATATAGGCAGTTGTAACAACTGGAATGAAAAGTAAAGTTTTTAATTTTTCTATAATTAGTTTTTTTATTTGAGAGTGTAGGAACTAATTATCCACCACTCCACTCTTAACAACTAATTTGCGATTAGTGAACAATGAAGAAATGTTTCCACACATTCCTTCCATCTTTGCCTAGCAAATGATATGCATTTAAGTTCAACTCAACACAAATTACACATACTGCATGATGTTCAGTTTTACATATGTGGTGTACTCCATAAAGAAACTACTTAAGTTACCAAATATCTAAATTGGGCAGAATGACTGAAATCTTTGAACCCATGTCTACTCAATCCTGAAGTGTTAGTGTTGGTAGATCCCCTTAAACATCTTCCTGTTGATATCTCTTCTGTCAGCCAGAGGTTTGACATATTGTTCTTATACTTCTAATATGTACACATACGTGTCTCACATTTGAAACTGGATAATTACAAATCAGAATGGGCGCAATGATTTCTTAAGAGTTAAAACTACAATATCCATTTGCATTTCTCAAATTAAACAGTTTATCTCCACAAAAGATAAGGTAGTATGTGCTTTAGCACTCTTCCTGTGAAATGTATTTTTCTTTATTTTGTGTGTAGTTTTATTTTCGTAGCTCGTGGTTTAATACCAGTAACATCTTATATGTAAATATCTTCATTATGGATACAGTTTGACAGATAGTTATATAAAAATTGCATTGACATGATCAGAGAGATAGTGTGAGAGATGGAACATACTCAGTCTGTTATATCGACTACTGGAAAAAATACAATAAAATTATATTCAAATTTTTGTGTGTATTGCGTCTCGAATATTTCTAAAATCTGATGACGATCATCTGTCACGTGAACACTACTCTTGATAGTCAGAAGAAGGCAATGGCACATCACCCCCAATAGGACCATGCCTAGTAAAGCACAATTATGACAAACCAGCCTTTGGGTTGGTGACAGCTTGAGTTTACTGATCATGCTATACACAATAAGTATCTGATGCACATTACTTCTTCATAAGTAGAATGTTCATCTGCCCTGTCATTCTCTTTTTCTACGTTAAGACTTTGCATTTTGTAGTTGATATTCTGAATGGTAGCTTCTGTTTGGAAGCTAACAGAATACACTATAATGCAATAAGTAGCAACTGAGCTTGATAATATTTAGTTAGTCGTTTTTGCTCCAGAAGGGTTTTGAAGTTTTCAGTTTGTCAAACCATGGGTCAGATATTCTTCTTTTTGTCGTGTGTTCTACAAGCTCCATCTTCTGCTGTATTTGGTTTACTGGAGATTAATTGTCTTTGTTTTTGCACATTTAATTTAGGTTTTGTTAATGTCGAATTCTTCAAATATGAACAACTTTTTATTTTGAGCCTGTAGATGACACTGAAAATGACCAAAGTTACTGGGAAGAGTGGAATAGGTGAGGTAGCATCAATTAGCAACAAGATGTTGAGGAGTGGATCTCATGTGACAGGAATTTCATGATTAAAAGGACTTGATTATAAAGTTGTGTACTATTCTTCAGCATATGGTTTTGGGGTCAGAGATCCTTCAAGAGCAGCACTGTAAATGGGTTTCGTAAATCTGGAACACAATCCATACTCTGAACATCTTAAAGCAATAGTGGCTCAAGAAAACACTGATGCTATGAGAAAAAAAGTATTGCAGACTGCCTACATGTAATATTACAAAGATCGTTTAAAAATGGACAGATTGCAGCAGAAATCATTACATATGTTTATCTTCATTATTTGAAGTGGAACAACCATATAAAACTAACTGTAGGAAAAGCAGAATTTCAGCTGAGCATTTTTGGAAGAATTCAGAGAAAATGCAACTGATCTACTAAAGAACTGCAATGACAGATGCTACAAGAGTGACTTTGTTCACCACAGAGTATTATGTTCGAAGAAGTTAGGCAACATATTACTTCCTCCCACATAAAACCACGATGGGGAAATCTGAGAAATACACTGGATAACTCACGAAGGAAACATGTGCTTTGGTCATAGATTGCTATGTACGTTTATGTTGTTATGTATTGGAAGCCAAACCAGAACTTGCCTTCCTTGTAGAAATCTATATTCTTGTGAACACACAAAACACAGTGATTGCTGAATGTTATGTAACAGTCTGCTTGCTTCAGCTAATTGCTAAATGCTCTTTGGTTAGAGGGGGATGGATATCTTGAGTACACCATCCTCTATTCACATCATAATTACATTTTTCAACATGTCTTTAGCAGACACTGGACAGTATGTGCATTTCACAAGCTGTTTCCACTTTTACAAAAAATGGATGTTCTCATAAAATGTTTCACACAACTTTCTAGGCTGAAGCATTACTGATAAATTTTCTTGTAGTTTACAAAATAACATTTCTGATGAGTCTTATCATTTGGTGACGAGCACCCAATGGCTGAAAAAACTAGCTTGTGTCAAAAGACTTGCTGCAAGAGAATAGAATACTGTTCGTTGTTGTGTCTGGCCATATCATCCTCTTTTACACCAGTGTTAGAGTTTAATAGTGTACAAAATTGACAAATAAATTTCAGTCTATCCATTCAAGTGTTTTGATTCGATTGCTGTTTCGATTAAGACTTAAAGCTTCAAATCAGATGCTGAAATCATCCTCCAAAATTTTTGAGAAAGTGGTGTGTTTTAGAATAGGCAACAATAGTATCATCAGCAAACCACAGTTTGGGTTCCAAAAGTGTTGCTCTACTGAGAATGCTATTTACATGTTCACTAACCAGATTTTACAAGCATTAAATGAAATGAAATGTCATGTGGCTAGGGCCTCCCGTCGGGTAGACCGTTTGCCTGGTGCAGGTCTTTCGATTTGACGCCACTTCGGCGACCTGTGCGTCGATGGGGATGAAATGATGATGATTAGGACAACACAAGACCCAGTCCCTGAGCGGAGAAAATCTCCGACCCAGCCGGGAATCAAATCCGGGCCCTTAGGATTGACAGTCTGTCACGCTGACCACTCAGCTACAGGGGGCCTACAAGCATTAAATAATAAAATAGCAACAGTTAGTATTTTCTGTGACCTCTATAAAGCATTTGACTGTGTAAATCACAGTGTTCTCCTAGATAAATTAACATTTTAGGATTGATTGTATAGCCAACCAATTGATGTCATATCGAACCAAAAGAATGCAGGAAGTTGTACTTAGTAATTCAAGCAATATAGCCTGGGAAATAATTCTGACAGGGAAGAAATTATGTGAGGGTCCCCAAGGTTCAATCTTAGGTCTACTACTGTTCTTCATATATGTAAACTATCTTCTGCCTAGTGTACAACAAGCAGAATTAGTTCCTTTCACAGATGACGCTAGTATTGCAATTAATCCAAGCATACATGCAGAAACAGAAGGAATCATAAACAAAGTTCTGAAAAGTATCTTTGGTTTTCTGCAAATGACATCACCCTCAATTTTATAAAGATCCAACATATTTGTTCTGCACATCTATAGATACTACACCAATGATAAGTATAACACATGGTGAGGAGTTAATAAATGGGGTGGAAATTTCATTATTCTTAGGGGTCATTACTGATGAAAATTTAAATTGCAAAATCGCGTTTTGGAACTCCTAAAACAACTTAGTTCAGCCATATTTGTGCTTAGAATCATAGCAAATCTTGAGGAGAGACAGATCAATAAGTTGACATATATTGCATACTATCATTCAATAATGTCACGGAACAATATTCTGGGGTAACTCATCTTTAAGAAAGTCTTCATTTTCCAAAAACTTACCTTGATAATAATATGTGGTGCTCATCCACAATCATCTTGCACACATTTTGTTTAAGGAGTTGGGTATTCTGACTACTGCTTCACAGTATATTTATTCTCTCATGATGTTTGTTGTAAATAATCTACTACAGTTCAAGAGGAACGATGATGCGTGTAATTACGATACCAAAAGGGAAAATGACATTCATTACTGCACATTAAGGTTGCCTTTAGCAATTCTGCAACAAAAATTTCTGATCGTTTACCCAATGAAATAAAATGTCTGCCAGGCAGCAAAATAAAATTTGATAACAAACTGAGAAAGTTTCTCCTAGTCATCTCCTTCTATTCTGTAGAAGAATTTCTATTATTGTTATGAATAAAAGATGGTGGGTAGAAACTACTAACTCACATCTGTATATATTCTTTTCATTTTGTAAAAAATAAAAAATAAAAACAGACTGTAACAGTACATACAAATTTATTTCTGATGTGAATGTATGACTCATTCCACGTCATTACAATCTATCGTGCAAACTGATCCATGGAGCACATAACTAACTAACTAAATGAAAAAGGGGGGAAAATTGCAAAACATGGTAGCACCACAGAAGCCTCTTAGCTGAAGAAATTGCAATCCACCATGTATGTATGTACTGGCTACTTCTTGAAAAAACAAATAGTTTTACATCATTTCATAGTAAGCAACATTCTTTCCTTTGTTTTGTATAAAATCAAGGCTGTTGGCACAGTAATGCAACATATTTTGAAGATGTATTCACTTATCTATCTTGAGTATATAACTAATTCCAACATTTTAGTTATTTACATTTATTACAATCTTGCTTGTAGGGCCAACAAGTGCAAGTCCGCCATATAAAACTCATAAGCTTTATCAATCCAAATATAACTGTACAAACTGAATAAGAATAGGTGCAACTTCTATTGAGATATTCCTTTTCTGTGTAGACAATTGACAGTGAATAGTAAGACATCTACTTGCTGTTAAATTATTCTTGCAGAAATTTCTGGCATCCAGGAAATTTGACCAGGCACCTCTTGTTTTGATACTTGTCCCACACTGTGTGTCACTGCCTTCTGTCATCCAGAAGCCCCTGAAAAATTGCTAATGCTCTGAAATGACTTTAAAATACAGATAATTACTGACTTTTAAACCCATGCAATTCTCACTCTTTTATGACATTAGTTTGTGATGCTGCATTACAAGACACAATTTGTGCTGTCATGAGAGGACATATTTTAATTATAGTGACTGCCCCTCAGGTGAATGGATCAGTCTGTACAGACAGGATGATATCACTAATTGAACTGTAATCAAACATAACACCCTGTTGTCCTTATTTGTGACTCAGGAGCCTTTGACAGACAGGTACTCATTACACTTCTTTCATCACTACCGCAATGATTTCACTTTATAAGAGTTTTCAATGCTCATAATGTACTGTGATACTCCACAATGACTTGTTGGAAATGTCATGTTGTCAGTGGAGTCCTCTCTTAAAAGTGAGTGATAACAGCAGCACTGCAACGGGATACATCCTTGAGATTCATCTTGCCCATCTGCCCTTACATACATTTTTCAGTGGGAGATGGTGGAATACTTGAAGTAAAATGACCATAAGACCATTTTGAATTCACTTCAGATGAAGAAATGTACATAAAATCAGCTGCTTGCATGAACGCTCAGAACAGCAAACTGGTTGCTGCTCAACCAATTGACTATTCTGGACAATTTAAACAATAACCTGGACTTGGTATATTCTGTTAAAACTAGAGTCACTATGTTGCTGATGCATTTATCTCAAAGTTGTAGCTGCCTATTTGGAGGCAGACTCTCCTATGATTCAATAATGAGTGTTGTCACAATTAGATGTCCAGCACCGCAATGTTTCAAATACTGAATCCCTGCACAGAACCATACAGTCTTCTGAGTTTGTGGCAGCAAGAATATTATGGACAACTAGTGTGAAAAAAGTAAAGGTTAGGGCTGTGTCCCTGTATTTAATCATTTGTTCTTCTAATATACGTTATAAGAATGGCTATTGAGTTTTCCAGACAGTCTACTCTTCCTTGTATGAGTCAGTGAAAAATACTGCAGATACTGGGCATCTTCCATGAATGCATGAAGGCTTGTGTAGGCCATGGTGTGTTTAAAATAAAATAATAACTGAATTAAGGGTAAGTCATTTAGTTTGTTTTGTTCTTATTTGAGAAGATTGTTTTCCACACTTATACAACAGGAAATGATTCAGTATTTGACAGAGCATTTCTGTAACAGGTTGTTCCTGAGGGTTCCTTTAATTTTTTTGCTGTTATGCATAAAGGATTTCCCTTGATCTGTAGCAGATAACTGTGCAATTGCAATGTTTGCAGATGATTTAAGCATAATTGTCATATATTTGGGTCAGGAACTGAGTAAGAGAGCAAATCATGTACTAGAGACAACCAACTGTTGGTCTAGACTCTATGTGCCAATATTCAGTTTCTTATAAATCATTCTACTCATCCTGGCATTCAGCTCAGATATTAAAACTGTTACAGTGGTAGTTGGCCTATGGTTAATATAACAGAAGGCTAGATCTCGGATTAGATGGTAAACTCCCAACGATGTGATTATTTATAACTTTCTCTCACAAGTTGAATTGAGCTATTTTTATGAATAGGGTATTGTTCACAGTCTGTAAAAGTAATATACCGCGGCTTTTTACTTTGTCTCTGAGAAGTATTATAGGATAATATTTTCAGGAGACTGAGCTCCGATACAAAGAATATTTTCAGGCTGTTAAGTGAGCCACAGAGACACCGAAATTGGTGAACTAGTGCACTTTTGTTGCACTCTGTCTGTTGTATATTAATTTATAGCCAACAACATGAACTTGTTTAAAAGGAACAGTGCCATCCATTCAGCGAACGCAAGAGACTGGAAAGATGTCTGTCTTACTAGCACATTCATAGGTAATGTTCAAAGAATTTTGAATAATAGCTGAAGGTTGTTGGTGATGTGTGAGGACCGAACCCAAAACCGTATATGCTTTTGCCAATCCTCATGATACTGACCTCCAAGTGTCATGAGCTCCCACTTGGAACGCCAAGCTGGGGAGGCACCAAAAGTGTAAGGCCTTGTGCACACTAGTATACAAAGTCGAGCGATTTTTATATCTAGATAGTCTCTATAGACAATCGAATGATTCTGTATATAGACAACTGAGAGATATTTCTTGTCTATAGGCACGCTTTTGGAACAAAGTTTTGACTACCGGGATTCGTGAGATAATTCCTAGACAATGTTGCGCAATATTTCATAGTGTGGGCGCATTGGTAGACATGGTCTCCAGTTACGCTCATTGAGCCGAGGACAAAGCTTCGTTTGTTTCTGATTACCGTACTTTTGTTTTTGTTAAACATCGCGTATGAACATGTAGCCAACGGAGAAAATTTTCCACCACATTGAAGATTTTCACGTATCATCATGTTTCTGGGGAGTTAGTAACTCTGAATATAAAAATCGCAACAACAAGAAGTTGGTTATCAAGGAACTGACCAAAAAAATATTAAGGATCACTGACCATTGCATGCTGTATATACATGTCTTCTACTTCCAAAGTTGAAAGTAAATTACTGCCAAAATGAGGTCCCTCCCAAAACGAGTTTATCAATGTCTGCTCTTTTGATTTCTTTCACTGTCCATTATTGTCACTGTAAAAGTCGCGATCCCGTCAAGGCCAGCCACATTTAGCCAGGAATAAGGCATTCAGGTGCATACACGGGACAAAGTATCTAGACTGACTTGTACATTGCAAAGCTACATGCCTATAGACTGTCCCTCTACAATGCCTATGAACAGTCGCCCGATTTTGTATACAAGTATGTGCTTACCTTTAGATTTATGTACATGGCGTATCACTGTTAAATAGCGGGTGCATGGAGCGCCAAACTGAACTGGGCGCCTGAGTGCAAGATTACAGTACTTACCATAATTAATGGCGGAAACCGACATGGGCGGAAGTGTACGATAGAAACGGGGAGAGGGAGGGTTGGGAAGGGGGACATCAGATGATAAATCTCTTGTGTGGAAAAATGTTCTCGAACCGGCTCGTTGCTGAGGGTGGGGAAGGGGGTAGTTAGGCGTAACCAGTAACCCCCCCCCCTCCACTCCCCACTCTTTAAAGAACCAAACTCCTATGTAACTATAAAGAGAGTCAAACGTCTAATTACTCTACAAGGTTTAGAGAAAGTATGTTTAAACCAGGCTGTGGCTAAGCCATGTCTCCACAGTATCCTTTCTTTCAGGAGTGCTAGTTCTGCAAGGTTCGCAGAAGAGCTTCCCCAGGCTGTGGCTAAGCCATGTCTCCACAGTATCCTTTCTTTCAGGAGTGCTAGTTCTGCAAGGTTCGCAGAAGAGCTTCTGTAAAGTTTGGAAGGTAGGAGACGGATACTGCCAGAAGTAAAGCTGTGAGTACCGGACGTCAGTCATGCTTCGGTGGCTCAGTTGGTAGAGCACTTGCCCGCGAAAGGCAAAGGTCCCGAGTTCGAGTCTCGGTCGGGCACACAGTTTTAATCTGCCAGGAAGTTTCATGTTTAAAGTTTGTTGGAAGTCACTAAATGCTGTCATTATCATATACTGGATAAATATATTCTGTGTAATTTGCACTTCGTTTTAAGAAAAGATAATTTTTCAGCATCTCAATGTTTATGACGTCACATCTCCTGGGCGATGTGTTGTATAATGACATAATTTTGCCGGCCGCGGTGGTCTATCGGTTGTAGGCGCTCAGTCCGGAACCGCGCGACTGCTACGGTCGCAGGTTCGAATCCTGCCTCGGGCATGGATGTCTGCAATGTCCTTAGGTGAGTTAGGTTTAAGTAGTTCTAAGTTCTAGGGGACTGATGACCACAGATGTTAAGTCCCATAGTGCTCAGAACCATTTGAACCATTTTTTTGACATAATTTTGCAGGAACATTCAATTGGATATGTGTATACTGTATGCAAAATGTGTTTTCGAATAACGTAGTAGCAATAAAAGGTGTAAATTAAAACGTCATAACTGATGCTGAAATTCTACTGCATGAATAGCGAAATTGTTATAAGTGGTAAACTTTTTTCCCTTTCATTATCTTGTGGGGAGTGTCAAGGAAATTAAGTTTCTAAAAGATTTGAAATTACGTATAAAGTGTGTTGGAAGCCGCTAAATGTGCACATTCTCAGATACTGGATGAATATAGTGTGGGCAATTTGTGTGCAATGATCTACGCTGCCTCAGGATATATCCACAGATTCTAACTTATTACTTGTTGTTTAAAACTTCAACGTAAGGATATACCTCTTAATGAGTAGATTATGACAACGTTTTAAATACGGTCAGTAATCATATGTAATACCGCGACTAAGGACGTAGCCAACGAGCCCGGACCCTCCCTATCACGTAAATGAAATTACACATCCTCGTTGCCGTGTAGTGACACTGAAAGCTGAGAGATATAAGAGGCAATCAAAAAGTTTCCATTTGAGAACATTGCTGCAGCATATATGCAACGTAGCGCGACTCCGATGCAGGTATATAAGCACCGAAATGAAGACAAGGGTTGGTGTGGCATTCGTGTCTTTACGAAGAGCGTGCTGTAAATGCGCAATCGTGAACTACGACGAAGTTATTACTACGAGGGTCGGTCAAAAAGTAATGCCTCCCATTTTCTTTCTACTTAAAAAAATTAAGTTAAGTGAAAAATTTAAATTTGGCGCCATTCCTCAAACCTTCTTCTGCAATCCACTGCAGTAGTAACTTTCTGTGTCAACAGGTGGCAGCACAGCAGAAGTTTGTAAGATGGCCGACATCGATGTTCGTTTGAGACAGCGTTGTGTGATTGAATTCTTGAATGCAGAAGGTGAAACGCCCATACGCATTCATGAAAGACTGAAGAAGGTGTATGGTGTTGTCACAGTGGATGTCAGCACTGTTAGACGATGGGTTCGTCGTTGTAAGGAAGCTGAAGGGCAAACACCGTTGACTGACGAAAAGCGGAGCGGCAGGCCGGTGAGTGCAGTGACTCCACACAACATTCAGCAAGTTGATGACATCATTCGTGGTGACCGTCGGGTGACTGCAGATGAAGTGTGTCGCATTATTTCTCTTAGTAAAGGCAGTGTGATCACGATTATTAAACAATTGGGGTACTCAAAAGTTTGTGCACGGTGGGTTCCAAGAATGTTAACCGATCAGAATACAGAGGCAAGGAAAACAATAGCCTCCCAACACTTGCAGCGCTTCCGTTTGGAGGGAGATGAGTTTCTGAAAAAAATTGTGACCGGGGACGAAACATGGGTGCATTTTTTTGAACCCGAATCAAAGAGGCAGTCAATGGAGTGGCGTCACACAAGCTCGCCGAGGAAGAAAAAATTCAAAACTGTGCGATCGGCAGGGAAAGTTATGGCAACAGTTTTCTGGGATACAGAGGGTGTGATTCTGGTTGATTTTTTGGAGCAGGGATGCACAGTAAATTCTGTTCAATACGTCACAACCCTCAAAAAACTTAAAGCACGTCTTCAGCGAGTTCGCCCAACAAAATCAATGGCAGATGTTCTTCTTTTGCATGACAATGCAAGACCACACACCAGTCGTCACACCTCTGACGAAATTGTCAAAATTGGATGGGAAGTTTTGCCTCATCCCCCATACAGCCCTGACCTGGCACCATCAGACTTCCATCTGTTTGGGCCACTAAAAGAAGCTCATCGTGGGATTCATTTTGAAGATGAGGAGGCCGTCAAAACATCCGTGCGTCAATGGCTTAGGTAGCAGAGCTGTGATTTTTACCGTGCTGGGATACATGCCCTTGTTCAAAGATGGACCAAAACTGTAGAGATGGGCGGAGGTTACATTGAAAAATGACAAAATGATCCTCAATGTTGTGGTTTTCAACCTATGTAATTGCATTTAAATTTCCTGACAATTAAACGTAGAAAAAAAAATAGGAGGCATTACTTTTTGACTGACCCTCGTAGATGCGTCCAAACGGGTTCAACGTGCTGTTTTTCGTTTCTTGGATGCTGAAGAGTAAACACCGGTTGACATCCATCGGAAAATGAAAAATGTGTATGGGGTAGCGTGTGTGGAAAACCGCTGTTGTGAGATGGTGTGACAAGGGGTGCCGCTGTTCCATGATTACGCACGTCCCCATATTGCAAATGTTGTTATGCAGAAGTTACGCCAAATTAAGCGGGATATGCTCGAGTACCCGCCCCATAGTCCTGATCTTTCCCTATGCAGTTATCATACCTTTGATACCACAAAAAAGGCTAGTCACAGATTTCTCCTCGTAGCAGAGCACGGTGTTTTACCAGAAGGGTCTCTTCAACCTGGTTCTTGTGTAGGGCGGTTGCCTCAATGCCCACGTCTATTTTGGCTGAGTTTCATAACGGTTATGTACTGTAGGGTCTTCGAAAGGAAACTTTTTGATCGCCCTTATGTTCTGATTTTAAATCATACGACGAAATAGTGATATGTACTATCGATAGTCAACAAGCCCGCCCGGATAGCCGCGCGATCTAACGCGCTGCTTCCCGGCTGGGAAAGTGTGCCGCTCCCCGGCACGAATCCGCCAGGCGGAGTAGTGTCGAGGTCCGGTGTGCTGGCCAGCCGGTGGATGGTTTTTAAGGCGGTTTTCCATCTATTCCGGCGAATGCGGACTGGTTCCCGCTATTCTGCTTCAGTTACACTATGTTGACGATTGCTATGCAAACACTGTCTCCGCGTACGCGTAAATCATGGTTACTCTCCACGCAAACATTTGGGGCTACACACGTCTGGTATGAGACGTTCCCGGGAGGGTCCACTGGGGACCGAACCGCACAATAACCCTGGATTCGGTGTGGGGCGGCGGCGGTGGGGTCTGTGGACTGCTGTGGCCTGTTATGTGGTTGTGAACCACGAAGGGCTATGGCGGGTGGAAGCCTCTCTGTCGTTTCTATGTCCCCGATTTAATACACAATACACACACGATAATCAACAAGATCATCGATGGATTCAAATTATCGATATATCGATAGCAATTTCGGCTGTCGCCTATCCCTGCTTTGGTGGGTTGATTGTTTTGGGGGTGGAGACCAAATAGCGACGTAATCGGTCAATATCCCTGCTTTGAATCAACTGTTGTGCATCGTTGGCCGTACTTGAGCTCAGTTGGTCTGGTAACCAGTTTAGTAGTTACTTGCAGTCGAATTTAATGTTGATGCTGCCGTTTGTTGTTTTTGTTCTGCGTGCTGTTCTGATAGTTGGATAAGTTTGTAACAAGAAACAAGTGGAAAACTGATTCTGATTCGCCCACTGGTGTTATGATAAGTTAAAATATGTGTGCACTATTATAATAGTCTTATTACTCATCTATAGCAGTTAATGTTAGCAATGGAGTCGTTCTTAGGAGACCGACAGAACTTTTGGGTTTGCAGTATTTCACAAGGCAACGGAGCAGTGAAGATTATTTCAAATTACATTAAATTAAAATCAGTGCATAAAAATATTCTTGGATTTGTCTGTGTCGCTCAAAAATCGCATTTATCAACAAAAATATCGCCCAAACGACAATGGTCGCATTTCTTTAAAAATTTTCTCAGAATTTTATAATTATAAACCCAAACAGCAAAATATCGCTTAATCTGGGCACCCGGGGGGTATCCGATAGTGAAATCTGGTTACGGTACGGGACGATGGGGAAGGCATATGTGATGACAGTACATTCTATAGTTTTTTCGTTTCTAAAGGATTTTTTAAGCAAGATGCTTGAATTTGATTGCGCCCTGCATCCTCGCAGCTCGCCCCACTTTGTTCAAAATGTATTTAAGCTTGTCTAATTGAACCACAAATTCCCTGCACTATTAAATCCGACAATAAGCATGCATTCATAGTCAAATGACGAAACAGACAGAATTAAATGAAAAACGTGCAATATCGGAATTTCATCATTTGTTGTGATGCATTTTATTTTATTTGAAAGCAATGTGCACTACTGGCCATTAAAATTGCTACACCACGAAGATGGCGTGCTAAAGACGCGAAATTTAACCGACAGGAAGAAGATGCTGTGATATGCAAATGATTAGCTTTTCAGAGCATTCACACAAGGCTGGCGCCGGTGGCGACACCTACAACGTGCTGACATGAGGAAAGTTTACAACCGATTTCTCATACACAAACAGCAGTTGACCGGCGTTGCCTGGTGAAACGTTGTTGTGATGCTTCGTGTATGTAGGAGAAATGCGTACCATCACGTTTCCGACTTTGATAAAGATCGGATTGTAGCCTGTCGCGGTTGCGGTTTACCGTATGGCGACATTGCTGCTCACGTTGTTCGAGATCCAATGACTGTTAGCAGACTATGGAATCGGTGGGTTCCGGAGGGTAATACGGAACGTCGTGCTTGATCCCAACGGCCTCGTAATACTAGAAGTCGAGATGACAGACATCTTATCCGCATGGCTGTAACGGATCGTGCAGCCACGTCTTGATCCTTGAGTCAATAGATGGGGACGTTTGCAAGACAACAATCATCTGCACGAACAGTTCGATGACATTTGCAGCAGCATTGACTATCAGCTGCGGTTACCCTTGACGCTGCATCACAGACAGGTGCGCCGGCGATGGTGTACTCAACGACGAACCTGGCTGCACGAATGGCAAAACGTCATTTTTTCGGAAGAATCCAGGTTCTGTTTACAGCATCAAGATGGTCGTATCCACGTTTGGCGACATCGCGGTGAACGCACATTGGAAGCGTGTATTCGTATCGCCATACTGGCGTATCACCCGGCGTGATGGTATGCGGTGCCATTGGTTACACGTCTCGGTCACCTCTTGTTCGCATGGACGGCACTTTGAACAGTGGACGTTACATTTCAGATGTGTTACGACCCGTGGCTCTACCATTCATTCGATCCCTGCGAAACGCTAAATTTCAGCAGGATAATGCACACCGCATGTTGCAGGTCCTGTACGGGCCTTTCTGGATACAGAAAATGTTCGACTGCTGCCCTGGCCATCACATTCTCCACGTCTCTCACCAATTTAAAACGTCTGTTCAGTGGTGCCCGAGCAACTGGCTCGTCACAATATGCCAGTCACTATTCTTGATGAACTGTGGTACTGTGTTGAAGCTGCATGAGCAGCTGTATTACGGCCAGAGGTGGTTGTTCTGGGTACTGATTTCTCTGTATCTATGCACCCAAATTGCGTGAAAATGTAATCACATGTCAGCTTTAGTATAATACATTTGTCCAATGAATACCCGTTTATCATCTGCATTTCTTCTTGGTGTAGCAATTTTAATGGCCAGTAGTGTAAAATAAACCGGATTTTCAGAATTCTCCAC
Source organism: Schistocerca gregaria (assembly GCF_023897955.1). Lineage (NCBI taxonomy): Eukaryota > Metazoa > Arthropoda > Insecta > Orthoptera > Acrididae > Schistocerca > Schistocerca gregaria. Next base: position 442,446,298 of record NC_064920.1, read on the forward strand.
CGACGGGGGTAGCTCTACGCCTTGATCCGCTGAACTACCACTCCCTGTGTTCAGGAGGTAAGGTGGTTCGAATCCATCTGCCGGCAACAATGAAAATGGTATTACGTGGTTTTCCATTTTCAATTTAGGCAAATGCCGCGTTGGTCCCTTACTATAGGCCAAAGCCATTCCTTCTGAATTCCTTACTTTCCTGGAAGATTGCAATTCCCTTAAAGATGCAGCCTGTGTGCTTAAATGAAAAGAGCTGCATTAAAGGCGAGCCTAACATATTTTCGGAGACTCCCTGCACCAAAAGCCATATTTACAATGGAAGGCAGCTAGCGATCATCATTTAGTACTGTGTGTCTGTACAAAAAGACGGCTCACTTTTGGACAAAATTCATGGAATAGCGATAAACAACATACACATATGCCAGTAGCATGCGTACAAAAGGTGTAAGGGGCAGCGCATTGATGGAAATGTCAGTTGTTCTCAGGTGAGTCATGTGAAAAGGTGGCCGACGTTATTACGGCCGCACAACGGAAATTAACAGACTTTCAACGCAGAATAGTATCTGACTTTTCGGAAGTCATTAGGGAACTTAGTATTCCGAGATCCACTGTGTCAAGAGTGTGCCAAGAATATCACATTTTATTCCTTACCTCTCATCAGGGACGGGGCAGCGGCCGACGACCTTCACGTAACGAGCGAGAGGAGCAACGTTTGCGTAGTTTCGTCAGTGCTAACATACAAGCAATACCGCTGATAATACCGTAAATATCCATGTAGGGAGTACGACGTATCCGTTATGATAGTGCGGCCAAATTTGGAGTTAATGGGCTGTGACAGCAGACGACTGACGCGAGTGCCTTTGCTAACAGCACGACATCGCTCCACAGCGCCTCTCCTGGGCTCGTGACGACATCGGATGGATCTTATACGACTGGATAACCGTGGGCTGGTTAGATGAGTGAGAGCTGATAGTAGGGTTCGAGCGTGGCAGAGACCTCACAAGGCCTTGGACCCAGATTGTCAATGAGGCACTGTGCAAGCTGCTGGTGGCTCCTTAATGGTGTTAACTGTGTTTACATGGAATAGACTGGGTCCTCTGGTCCAATTTAACCGAATACTGACTGCAAATGGTTATGTTCGGCTGCCTGGAGACCACTTTTAGCCATTCATGAACTTCATATTCCCAAATAACGATAGAATTTTGATGGATGACATTGCACTATGTCACCGGACCACAATTGTTCGTGATTGTTTTGAAAAACATTGTGGACAATTCGAGCGAATTATTTGGCCACCCAGATCGCCCATCATTAATCCCATCGAACATTTATGGGACATAATCGAGAGATCAATTCGTGTACAAAATCCTGCAGAGGCAGCACTTTCGAATTGTGGACGGCTGCAGAGCGGGCATGGTTCAGTATTTCAGCAGGGGACTTCTATTGACTCTTTGAGTCCATACCACACCAAGTTGCTGCGTTACTTTAGGAAAAAGGAGATCCGGCACGGTATTAGAAGGTATCCCTTCACTATTTCACCTCAGTGTATATTATGTCTTCAAGTTTTACTTCAAGAACGGTCTTCTGCTGTGAATTATCTTATTCATAATACCATTGTAACAATGACTCCGACCGTACGACTCTAACGAATTTGCAAATAAGTATCACAAAAAGACAACATGTGTTTTACATGGTAGAAGAGTTTATTAACATCAAATACTGTAGAACTATTTTTTCAGAGATAAATACAAAACCATTTACAAGGTCGCATACAACAGAAGTCTAGTTGAAATTAATGTGCGGATCAATCGTAAGATCTCTAAACTGCAGCTCGCAGCATTTGTGTAGTCCCTTTTGTTTCATAAATAAATTTAGTTGAGTTAGTTTCAAGTTGGCTGTAGTAATAATAATTTTAAAAAAAGATCTTGATCGCTCAAAGAAATTGAAGAGTTTCAATGAAATGAAAGACACTTAAACAGAATTTGAATCTGAGCTGAGGGACTTAGGACATGGTTTGATGTGTTGAAAAAATTCTGACTTGGTTTCAGATAAGTCGAAAAGTTAAAAACAAGACTGCAGTAGGAGAAAGACAGCTGTTGTAAGAAGAGATTTGGATCCGTTTAACTTCAAGAGTTATTCAACCCAACGTTAATATTTTTCTGCTCTGCTATCGTGAAACTTATATTAAAAGACTGAGCCGTGTTTTGCTATCCAAGAATTTTAATTCATATATATATATATATATATATATATATATATATATATATATATATATATATATATATATAGTTGAGAATATACGTTACCATTTTTCAAGAAAAAATTCCTTATTTCTATAGACCGAATACTATTTGTACAAAGGCCTCACAAAGGCAAATTATGGACATAGAATGCGCTTTCGGAATGAAATGAAAAACATGAGTCTATTTAAGGTACTTTGTGAGAAACAAGAACCCTCTGCCCCCTTTGACAAAACACTGGCTACATCCTTGCTGATACTGAAAATCAAACTTTTGTTGCCCCTGGAGACCATTATATAGACATCCTGCAACTAGGATTAGGAGAGCTTAGCCGTTTAGTAACAAGTTAGCCCTAAAGACTTTCAAACCGAGTTTGGAGTTTTCTTCTCTCTGCAAACTGCTCCTACTCCCCATAGGAATAGCTTGCATTTGCTTAATCATGATAACAGAATGCAGTTCACTTGTAAGAAAATACCGGTAGTAGCGAACAATGTTGGTATTACATAAGTTCTTTAAATTCACTTAATTGTGATACACAGCTTGTTACTCACTAAAATGATACCACAATGGTAAAAACTGGCGTGGAGCTCCAATTAAACATATTTGTAACATATCATTTTGTGGGGCATCCTGCGACTCTTTGAGTAAGCCAGGACAGGCGTATGGGGGAAGGCGGTGTTGTCTATCCTGAAAATGATTCACTGGGCTTCCTCCATTCCTTGTAAATGGTTTATGACTGGAGCCTATGTGGGTGGGTTACAGGCTTGTGACTTTCCATGATGACTGGTGTATTCTACCACGCATTGGAAAAAACTTCCAGAAACGTGATAGTTAGCAGCCCCATAAAGCAATAGAGTTAGAGGGAAATGGCGAATTGAAGTGCCTACAGTAGTCTGTGGAGACTAATTCGCTGAAAGGACTCAATGTTAGAAGAAGTTCGGGGAGCGTTTCTGGACCTCGCTATTTGAGGAATCCGTCAGCAGCCGTCGTGGGCCAAAGTTCACTTATGGTGTCAGCGGCTCTTGCGTTGTGTGCGGATGTTGACAATTCGTTGACTTTGGTCGTAGTTACCTACATCTTAATTATGATTCGTTGTGTCGGCTTCCCACGACCCATCGAGCGAACTACTACAACAAGAGCAAAGGACACCGTAAGTGCACTTTTTCCGCCTTCGTGGGATTGAGCTGACAACTGATGAGACTGATAGAGGGGAGTTCTTTGTATGAAAGTGTTTAAATGAGATCGAAAGTTAATTATCCTTAGTGATCAATTAAGTTCATTTTAGAATATGGAAATACTACAAAAAATCAGATGTGCACACCCACGTCTGATTTTCTGTTTAGTCCTTTTCTAGTTTTCTAGACTCCAGTTGCCTTTTAGCGAGCGTGCACGTGCGCAAAAGAAAGACGTATCTTACGTCAGGGTGTGGAGTCCTTAGGTAGGATAAGGTAGTGTTTACGGAACGAAACGGACTTGGTGAGGTTTAACTGAAACTAATAAATTCCATTTGTTGAGTGGAAATCGGTGTGTGATAGCTTTGCTGTCATTTGAGCTATAGACGTTGAAATGTATTCCTGTTTTGTTGTTGAGGAGCCAGATTGAGGTGGTTCATGAGCTATTAGCGTTGTACGTATTCCAGTCCACTAGTCGGCTCTCGAAATTTTCCTGAGGATAGATGAATAGTTGCAGGGAATTAATTATTGAGTTTAGAATTGTGCGATGTTTAAACCCTCTCTCGTGGACCAAAGAGAGGCTGGCGACTTTTATTTCCATTTAACTGATGCTGTTGCAGTGTGGAGATTTATCTGTCTGCCAACAAGCGCTTCCCAGTAACCTTTGTGGAACAATACGTTGTGCACGTTGTCTCACATGTTACGGCCTGGCCGCGGCCGTAAATGGAACTTCACGCCACGCTATGGTAGCTCCTAGGACAGACGAAGGAAATTCAAATGAGATTGCTTCAGATGTTTGGGAATCCACCAAGAAACTTTATGGCAGGTTCCTGGTAACCTTTTATTGTCATCATTACCAGACACTGAGATCCAACACTCCATCACCATCAGGTATGAGAGGAGTAGGGGCAGTAGCGACTATGGTTCCGAAGACACCACGATGGGGGTTTTCAAACTGCACGTCGCAGCCCCCCGGAGCACTGCGGGGTGTCGTGAGGGTTTCATAACAGAAATAATTTAATTTATTTGCTTTGTGGATAAAGGAAGAACGAGTGCGCTAGCTGGCGGAAAATAAGTAAGTGTGGATGCATGGACGAATAACGGTTAGTCTATACTGACGAGTTTAGTCGACTTAGTTGTGCAGAAAACGTCAGGTAGTAAAATAACTTATGTGTCTGAATGAGGAGTGTTAGACGCAGAAGAAAAAGAACTAAATCTCGGAAGTGCGTACCTTTTAAGGTACGAATGGTCATAAGGTTCATCTTTTATTTTCAACAAAAATTGAATTACTTTGTTTAAATTCTATTAAAAGAATGTATTTAGAAAGAAACATACACTGATGGGAAAAAACTGCAGCACGAAAAAGCAGTTGTGCGGCAACGAAAGTTGATAGGCCAGTTTCTACATCTGAAAGATGTGTCAATTCGGATTTCGCTCCAGTCTTTTGAAATGGACGTGGTGAGTTGATTTTAGGTAAGAATGCCTTCCAGGCGACAAAGACGCCTTTATCAACACCTCACTGACTTTGAGTGTGGACGTGTAATAGGACTACGAGAAGTTGAAAGTATTGTAGGAAGACTTGGCAGGAATGAAGCCACTGTACATAATTGCTATCAGGGGTGGTCACGAGAATGTATGGTCACAAAAAGACTGGGGACTGGATGGTCATGTGGTACTGTCGAGAGGCAAACCCATCGTGTTCGGAGGATGATTCTGGCGCACCGTACTGCATTTGCAGCAACAATCTGAGCAGCAGTTGTCATCACAGTAGCACAACAATAACACAACGGACTGTTGCAGACCTTTTACTTCAAGGACAGCTCCGAGCTAGACTCCCTGTAGCGTACATTCCACCGACCGCAAACCACCTCCATTTGCGACTTCGATGGTGTCAAGCGAGAGCTCATTGGAGGTCAGGGTGAAGGTTTATTGTGTTTCCTGATGGAAGCTGGTTCTTCCTCGGTGTCAGCGACGGCTGTGTGTTGGTTAGGAGGTGGCCAGTTGAGGGCCTGCAACCAATCTGTCAGTATGCTAGACGCACTGGACCTGAACCTGGAGTTATGGTCTGAGGTGATATCACATATGACAGCAGGAGCGCTCTGGTGGTTATCTAGCGCACCCTACTGCAAAATTGTACGTCAATCTGGTGATTCGACCTGTCGTGTTGCCATTCATGAACAGCATTCCAGAGGGTGTTTTTCAACATAACGCTCGTTCACACACTGATATTGTAACCCAACGTACTCCACAGATTGTTGACGTGTTGCCTTGGCCTGCTTGAGCAACAGATCTGTCTCCAATCGAGCACATGTGGGCCACCATTAGAAGACAACTACAGCATCATCCACATTCAGCATTAACCGTCTCTGACCGACCAAGGGCAACAGGCATGGAACTTCGTCCCATATACTGACAACCGGCTCCTGTAAAACACAATGCGTAAACGTTTGAATGCTTGAGTTCAACATTCTCGCGGTTACACCGTTTATTAATGTACCAAAATTTTACATTTGCTATTGATTATCTCGCAGATACATTAACCTGTGATCTTGTAATGTTAACCACTTAAATATGTTTCCAGAATGAGAAGTTTCATATCAGCGCACACTCCGCTGCAGAGTGAAAATCTCATTCTGGAAACACCCCCAGGCTGTGGCTAAGCCATGTCTCCGCGGTATCCTTTCTTTCAGGAGTGCTAGTTCTGAATGGTTCGCAGGAGAGCTTCTGTAAAGTTCAGAAGGTAGGAGACGAGGTACTGGCAGAAGTAAGGCTGCGAGGACGGGGCGTGAGTCGTGCTTGGGTTGCTCAGTTGATGTAGGCAGCTCTCTGGGGTAAGTTTAGTCAGGAGCCAACGCCTGAAGTGGACCATATTTTTTGTTATAGGATGAAAAGTGGCGGTGGCACTTAGTTTTTTAGTTCCATTTTCCTAAGGGGCTTTCAAATAAAATAAAATAAAAGAAAGGAACAGGAAAAAAAGGAAGAAAGGAAAAAAAAACAGTTGGTAAAAAAATCCCACCACTAACATTTTTTCCTCGTAAAAAAAAAAAAGTTGGTAGGGCACTTTCCTCGAAAGGCGAAGTTCCCGAGTTCGAGTCTCGGTCCGGCACACAGTTTTAAAGTGCCAGGAAGTTTCACTTAGACATGCTGCTAAGACAAATATACTCCCGAATTTCATTTTTTATTGTTGCGATTTTTTTCTGTCAGTCTACAACGTAGGATAACATTGATAAATAAGCTGTACAAAATAGTAGAAAAACATTAGAAATATCTCTACCTAGCCAAAAATTGTTAACCACCTTACATTTTTAAATGCTATAATTTTGAGAACAAACCGAGGTACCATCAACTAAACAAAAATCACAAAACGTTATTTTGCTTACTTTCAGTTCTGCAATCTTTTGTATTATGTCTTTAGAATTTACTTGATCAACAGTTTCATGTTCAACTGCCAAATTGCCCAAACATTAAGATGATTTTGTGTAGCAGTCAAATGTAAAAAGTTTTTAACTAACTTTAACTTAGAAAAACTCCTTTTGCCAATTTTCACAGTTTTTGGTATCGTTACCAATATCCTTAAAGCAATAGTTGGATTTGGATCAAAATTTAAGTTTGTAATTAAACTCAGTACAGTGCTTAATTTTTTTACCTTAAAATCCATCTGTGCGAAAAATACTTGGATTTTTTAATTTAATCAGTAATGTGAGACTATACACTTCGATACAGCAGATCTATTTTCTCGTTTTGTATATTTTTCTCGAGGTAGTGAGCTTTAGTCTTTTCTTTTTTAGCACTCTACTACCGTCATCTTCCATTCTGGGAACAAATTGACATAGAAACTATTTTTAAGAAACTACCGTTATTATGTTGAAAAATCTAGTTGCTTGTATCCTGAAAAGCCAGACCACTTTGACCAAGCAATTTAGTAATTGCTGCGATCATTAGAAACAACTTGTTCAATGAATTGTTTCGGTATAAATAATCCTTTGAAATTCCATGTCAATCATTTTACAACACTTTAACCTTTGGTTCATTTCTAGCCATGATTTTTGGGTCTGGTTATTAGATTTGGAAATTTCATGCTCTTTTAAAGTTTTGTCGAGATGCTTCCTACTTTTAAAACCCTGCTTTGAAATAGAACTAATTATACGGCCGAAAATGTTGCAGAAGAAACAGTAGACACGGTTTTGTGAAAGAGAATAGACTACTCGGTTTCGTAAAACTTGTTATCAATCGCGTAAAACTCCCATAAAATATTTTTTCGGTTAAATGACGACTAATGTCAATGGAGGGAAATTTGTAAGTATGCAATAGTTTAGGTCGATCTTGTCTTCATAAAAAACTTATTTTGGCGTCTCCTAAAATTGTTGGTTACAGTACTGGACCTCTATTCGAAGTGTGTGTAACGCTTTCTGTTGGTATCACATTGGTGTCAATTTTTTCAAAGCTTCCATATGGTGACGATACAGTCAGGGTATCATCAGTTCCATTTGATTTACAAAGTTCGTACATTTGTGCCATTGTCATCCTTCGACTTTTCCGTATTTTCTTTTACAACTATACTCGATGCTTTATTGGCAGAGTCTTCATTTGTTTTGGTACAACTCTGCATATAATTTTTTTATGTGCCACCTTTCAGGTTGCTTTTCGAACCTTCTTGGACCACTAAACATTTTGGAAAAGGCAGGCACATAACTCAGATTGAATAGTGAAAACTATAAAAAACGAAGATTTATATTTGTGTAAATAACTTAAAACTGTAATTAACATAAACTCAAAATCCGATTTTGTCAGTTGACATAAAAAAATATATGGCCTACACGAAATATTTTTTATGCTGCAAAACGTAAAGAGTGTCTAGTGTTGCTATATATTTATTTCATAATAACAAATATTTCAGCAACTCATGAATGGTAATTAAAATCGGTTTTATAAATCTTGTTTTTGAGATTTCAGTCAGTTCAATTATTCAACTATATTAGTATGAAACGCTTTATATTGAAGCAGTAAACTTAAAAAAAGTCTTAACATTATTCATTAAAAAAATTAATCCCATAAGACAGAAATATAAACAATAATATTGATAGAATAGATTTAAATTTGATACAGTATTTTATTGCTTCAATAAACATCCCTTCTGGATAAATTAAATATTTGTTTAATTTAAAAATGCTTTCATTATTTCGAATCGATGATCGACTTATGATAGACTAGTATCCATTGAACTAAATAACAGGTAAATTACAGATGCAAAATTTAAGAAAAAGGGCAAGAGCGAGGAGGACTCGTGATCTGACGGTTCCCCACTTAGAACGGCGCACAGTCGCTGCTCTCTTAACCGCGAGCCACACAATAACAGCTCACACATCCGCAATAACTGTCTAGGAGGGAGTAGAGAATCTTCGCCTCTGCAGGGAGCGGGGAAGATGAAAGAGACACTGTCGATCGTGCAACAGGCGGCGCAGTGACAGATATCATGATTATGCAAGGGTAGATAAGCGACGCGTCGGAAACCACTCGCATGACTTCAACTTACATTTTTATGTTAGCGTGCAGTAATATTTTTTCTGTTGTTAAGTATTTAACACATCGTTAAATTCTCGCACGTACATACAAAATGGGGCTCGTAATCTTTGGCTCCCCGGACAAATTTCCAGGTTCCCATCCCTAGAGCAGGCCCTGTATGGTCGCATGGTAGATGGCAGTCGAATCGTACTAAGTGACTCATTTGTTTTCATTTAATAACAATCAGTTTGAAGGTTAGTATTACAGGAAAAACCAAAAAGCTCATGTTACGATAAGGTTGCAGAGAACGACAGCAGCGCTCCTAGTGGTCTGGCATTGAACTTTGAAGACGAGAATATATGGCGCGAAAGTCCATATTTTTAATTCAAAATATGCAATTTAGGTGGCAATATTTGTCATTTACATTTTATGAGCAAGCCTAGTAGTCTAGTAGTAAAGTGCGTGCCTAAAAAATGGAAAGGTTTTGTGACCTTATGAAGTAATACTGTATATTCGAGAAATCGCAGTCAAAAACTAGAAATAACTTCTCGTAGCTGGGGTTGACAGTCATGTAAAATTTTGTAAATGGCGTCGTGGTCGCCGTTTGAAAGTAAAATAATTTATTTGTAAAACCCAATATCGCAATGTCAACTGTGAGGCCTTTGTCAAATAGAAATAACTGCGCCTCAGCACACGACGTGACAGCTTGGGTCCATGGCTTTGTGTGGTCTGCGCCACATTCGAAGGCTGCCATCAGCTGTTTTCAACTGAAATTGGGACTCATCTGACCAGGCCACGGTTTTCCAGTCTTCTAAGGACCAACCGATATGGTCAAGGGCGCAGGAGAGGCTCTGTGGGCGATGTCGTGCTGTTAGCAAAGGCACTCGCGTCGGTCGCCTGCCGCCGTAGACGATTAACGCCAAATGTTTCCTCATTGTCCTAGTGCATACATTCGTCTTACGTCCCGTGTTGATTTATGCGGTTTTTTCACTCAGTGTTGCTGTCTGTTACCACTCTATGCAAACGCAGCTGCTGTCGATCGTTAAGTGAAGGCTGTCGGCCACTGCGCTGTCTGTGGTGAGAGGTAATTCCTGAAATCTGGTATTCTCGGCGCACTCATTATACAGCGGATCTCGGAATATTGAATTTCCTAACGATTTCCAAAGTGGGATGTCCAATGCATCTAGTTCCAACTGTCATTTCGCAATCAAAGTCTATTAATTCCCGTCTTGCGGCCATAATCATTTCGGACACCTTCCCATATCAATCAGCTGAGTACAAATGACAGCTGCGCCAACGTAGTGCCCTGTTATATATTGTGTACGCGATACTGCCGCCTTTTGTGTATGTGCATATATCTACCCCATGACTTTTATCATCTCAGTATAGGCCTATTAACAATCGGGTACCTGAGGTGTGCAAAATTTCTGTACTTTATCTCATACACTAGATTCCCTTAGATAGAAATCTAATGAATTTAAATCCAGGGAACGTGGCAGCAACGCCACTGAAAATAGTATACGACCTATCCACACCTGAGGGAATTGAATATCCACTTATGCCATGACGGCTAGTCCATAATGAGGTGAGGCACCTATGTGCTGAAAGAAAATTGGAAATGCCCCGTGTTCAGACAGCAGTGACACCAGCTCATATTAGTGTCACAACTTAAGAAAACGAGCTGCAGTTATTGTACCTGAATGAAGAAAGGCCCAACAATATGAGAACTCTATTTCCTACACAAAACCATCGCTTTCGATGCGCCAGCTACCTATCAAGCGAGGGCTGACATCTGATCTGTTTAGTCGTCTCTCTGTTCACAAAGAAATTAACAGTACGGCATAGGGTGAATTACGGTTGTGGTTTGTCTTATGTGTCACTCATTCTGCAAACTGCGGTCAACGATCTGAATAGCTTACGGTGGGATGTTTTATCATTTGCATTTTGTAGGGTGCCATTTATGTGTACCCAAAATTCTCATTATTCATGCACGACTGGCCACAGTTTCCTGCGAGATGTGCTCTGTACTCTTACGGTACAATGCCAGGACAGCGGTTGATGCTTCATCGCAAACTTTTCTGTCGTCCAACTTCTGGATTGTTTGCGATAGAGCCAGTGGCACGGAATTTAGCAGTGGATAATGTGTTTTCTGTCTGGGTGTCATTTGTTAAAACCTCTGCGACAACAAGTATGATCATCTCTCCTGCTATCAGGATGATTTGAATGCGACCTACTTGCCTAAACATCAGACTTTCATATCACATAAAAGTTATATTTAGGCAATAAATAAAACTGAGCCAAAACAAAAGGCATGTGCATGCTCTATTCTATATTATTCTCATCATCCCTACACCAGATATTGGTTGGTGATACCACAATGGTTGCTCAGTCTTCTTTGTATAAAGGTTCCCTAAATTTAATCATCAGGGTTTCGCGAGAACTACGCTATCTTGTTTTAAACATTTCCATTTAAATTCTGGGGCCATGAGGGATTTTTGAGTTTGGTAATGGAGGAAAGAGACCAAGGCTTGAATACAGTAAGCAGTTTGAAACGGGTATAGGCTACAGCAGTTATTCGGAGATGGAGAGTCTTGCAAAAGACTGATTAGCGTGGAGCTGCATCTGATTCATCTTCGGACTGAACACCACAACAACAACATAGTGTTTTGCTAGTTAAAGCTAGATGGGTATCTATTTACATATTCGTTCTGTTGTGCCTGTTATCCGAATGGATCAGAAGCTGAAAGATGTGTTTTACATGTATAGACAAACAAATGTTAACAGTTTCAGGAAAATTTGATGATTTATTCAAGAGAAAGAGCTTCACAAATTGAGGAAATCAATAACGCATTGGTCCATCCCTGGCGCTTATTCAGGCGATTTTCCGGCTTGGTGTTGATTGATAGAGCTGTTGGTTGTCTACCTGAGGGATATCGTGCCAAATTCTGTCCAAATGGCGGGTTAGATCGTCAAAAATCCCGAGACTTTTGGAAGGCCATGATGAAACATTGTATCTTCTTTTTCTTTTTTTCTCTTAGGGTGTACTTGAAGCGGTTAAATGATGAGATTCCATCTACAGTCAAAGGTGTTTCATTTCTGATTTTGTTATTTATGACCAAATATGGTCTCTTCTCTTCGCTGACAAGTAATTCTATATTGTCAGCCATTTTGCAGTAGTTTTGCATCTTGATGATTAAATCTAATGTAGCTCGGCAAAAAAGAAATAAACAGAATACATACAAACACTAAAATTTTTATGTAAACATGAATATGTTCAGGTATATCTTATTTACTTTCACGTTTCTTCCAGTTTTCGCTTCACTCTCCAGCAATCGTAAATGAGAGAGTAAATAGGGGCGGTAACCTCCAAGTGCACCGAAGCGAATCAGTGGCAAGTACACCGTGCCTCGCGGATGCTGAAAGTGTGAGGGAACGTTTACCGCACTTATTCCCGCTTGTTGAGTGCGCCTTTCCGTTTGCAGCTACAGCCGCCGCGATGCTTTCATTTGTCGCAGCGGTCATCGGACACCGGGAGCTTTCTTCCGCTGCGCTGGTCCTGCGGTTTAGAAAATGTCGCCGCAGCAGTACCGCCGAGACTCGCTGTCGCTACGCAGCGTGTTCCGATGATTATCACCTGTCTCCAGCTACTGCCGTCTCTCCGTACGCGCCTCAGCACACAGCAGACCAGGCCCGGATCAAGGGGGGGGGGGGGGGGGGGTATCTGCTCTGGGCGGCAATTTCAGGGGGCGCCAATTCCATATTCTCGAAAAAAAGAAACCTTGATTCATAAAGCTCCTAGCATCCAGCGCACGTTGGTTTATCGATTGCTCGTATGATTTTGAAAGGGGCCCAATTACTTTTTTGAACATATATGAACATATTCTAAATTGATTTCTGAACGAATCATAAGTTGATTTTTTAATGCTTGCACAGTGTACATGATGTCTCTGCCAGAAGAATCTCTGTCGCATCTAGAAATAAAAAACATTCCCGCGGACAAACGAGACGGGGCTGTACGATCTGAGCCGAATGAAGCCGAACGGGTGAATACCAATTGCTATTGTTTATGTCGTTGATTGGGTGGACGAAAGATCAGTGTCGTTATTATTATTAGCGAAATCCTGACTAAGAAGACTGGAAGAAACATCACTCCCCGCATTTACCCCCATGTACAGCCAAAATGTGCCGACGAGTGTTCACAATCACAGAGCTTAGCGAAATGCTGCTGATTGTGAGCGTACGCTTCGATTTTATATTGTGTATATTATGACGTTGTCGAAATTGTTCTAGTTTATAGGTATTATAATTCGAGAATTAATTGCATGACACATGTACTTGTCAAAATTTTGGACATATGCTTTTCAAAAGCTATATTTTTCTGAACTGAATTTCTTGGACGTTAAGTGTAAGACTGCACTTTTCCGTGATGGCAACAAATTATTGTTATTATTATTACTATTGCATTACATTGTTTTATAGATGCTACCTGATGAAAAGTATCCGCATTCCCATGAGTGGACTTTAATGTATATAATATCGCCTTCATGACGGTCTTAATTCTGCTTGGGACATTTTCAATGACACGTCTGAATATCTGTGGGGGAATGATTGCCCTTTCTTCCTTAAGAGTCAAAAATCACGCACGCTGGCGTCTGGGGCGTAATCGACGTTCTGTCTCATCCTAAGGACGTTCCTTTGGGTTCGGTCGGGACCTAAGACAGGCGAGTCCACTTCAGAAATATTATTGTCCACAACCACTGCCTCACAGATGCTGCTTTATGACAGGCTGCATTGTCAAACTGATACAAACGGTCACTGTCTCGTAAGCGTTCCTCTACCGCATGCAATACACAGTGCTGTAAAGTGAGTTCATATCCTTCCGTAATTAGAGTTTCTTTAAGCACAATGTTAGCTACACCCTGGCCACAGTAAACACTTCCATACCGTAACACCACATTCTCCATACTTAACTGTTGGCACTATGTACAAGTATTTTGGCACATAAAGTTCTCCAGGTATTAGACAGACCCAGACCCTTTCATCGGACTGTCACGAGGTATAGCGTGATTCATCACTCCAAACCACTTGTTTCCAGTCACCCACTGTCCAGTGTCGTCGCTCTTTACACCACCTGAAGTATCGCTAACACTGACAACAGATATATGTGGTTTATGAGAAGCTACTCTACTCGACCATCGTACCCCATTCTTTTCAGCTACCTGCGCATAGTCGCTGTGCTAACTGGGCTGCTGGTAGTATCTTGGAACTCGTGAGTGATTTCTTCCGCTGATTTCGTGTGCTTTTTTACAACCACCCTCTGCAAAAGACGGTGGTCCTGCCCGTCTTCGTTTAGCAGCAGTTGCCCCTTCGCGTTTTCGCTTCGCAATCACACCGCCAACAGTCGACTTGGGCAACTTTAGAAGTGTTGAAATGTCCATGATGGATATGTGACTCAGGTTGTTGCCAATTTCTAGCGCACATTTAAACTTACTGAGCCCTGCTGACCGACCCATTGCGCTGTTACTGGTCCCTGCCTACTTTTATAGTGGTGGGTCCACCTGTCGTGATATCTGGTGGCCGACTTCGCATTAAATGGGAGTGTCTGGATACTTTTGATCAGACAGTGTGTTTTATGGAAATTAAATAATCTGTTATTATTAAGTTAAAACTTTTACATGTTTTAGTGTTATTACTGTCCCGGTTGTACACATCCTGTGACATGTTAAAGATACGGGTGAGGACAGTTTACTTTCTTATTTTTTTGGGTCGGGGTGAGGAGTTAGACAGGAACGGTAACAAACTAAGACACCTGCCCCAGAACTAAACTCTGTATCCGCCCTGGGATAGTGTGTTACAATGTACATGAGTTTTTCCTTTGTGTGTGTGTGTGTGTTTGTGTGTGTGTGTGCGTGTGTGTGTATTGAACTGGGGACCTAGAAACGACGGAGAGGCTTCGCCCCGCTGTAGCCCTCAGTGGCTCACAACCACACAACAGGGCACAGCAGTCCACCCACCCCACGGCTGCCCCACACCGTACCCAGGGCTATTGTGCAGTTCGGCCCCCAGTGTACCCCCCTCGGGGACGTCTTATACCACATGAGTGTAACCCCAAATGTTTGCGTGGTAGAGTAATTATGGTGTACGCGTACGGGGAGACAGTGTTTGCGCAGCAATTGTCGACATAGTGTAACTGAGGCGGAATAAGGGCAACCAGCCCGTATTCGACGAGGCAGATCGAAAACGGCTTAAAACCATCCAAAGGCTGGCTGGCACACCGGACCTCGCTCGACACTAATCCGCCGGGTGGAATCGTGCCGGAGACCGGCACGCCTTCCCGCTCGGGAAGCAGCGCATCAGACCGCGCAGCTAGCGAGACGGGCTGTTGTTATGTGCAGTTTCTGTTCACTATCGTATACACAAAGTGCAAATGTTTTTGCGTTATAGATGTACATTATTATCCGTGAATGCTGGTTTGTCCACATAAGAAAATTTCCGCATGTAGATCTTTCAAACGATTCGACAATATGTAGAGCAGTAAAGAAATGTCTAGAGACTCGATCCTTGGTAGACAAGAAAGACCTTGGAAATCAACTGTTTTAACCCACAGTAAATTAAATGAATTAGGAGCAAGCTCAGAACAATACCATAGAAAATCTGTGCGGCATTTAGCACTTATGACTGGTGTTTCAGTAGTATCTGCTGACACAGATCGTATACCTCCAAGATTCCTGTGTAGGTTGTTTATTTATTATACTATTATCATTTAATGTCATAGTTTCAAACTACTGTTAGTAGCACTCTTACCTGCATGATCGTCAACACATCAGTCAAATAAAATACAAAGATATAAAAATGCAGAAAATTGCTAATTTTTATAGTACCGCAAAAAAATGGAGTTCCTCAAGGACCAGTTCTTAGGCCCATTCTTTTCATTATTTTTGTTAATGATCTATCAGAAAAATTAACTAAACGGACAACAGTACTTTTTGCAGATGACGCAAATATCCTAATTAAGTCATGTGATGAAGACAGCCTACAACAAACAGCTGCAGAGGTAATAAAATATTTAACACTATGGTTCAGTACATAAAAGGTAATAACTAAAAACTGTGTCAGCCACTTTTCACAATTCATTGAAATTCCACCTGGCTACACCAATTTTTAATAGTGATTGAAAAATTGTCTCAGCTGCGAATGTGACAAAATTTTTAGGTATACATATCCAGGATAACCTGAAGTGGGAGACACACACGAATAACGTATATAAGAGGTTAAGTACGCCTTCATATGTTGTAAGAATCCTCTCACAAGATACAAGTCGTGTACCACAGCAGTATCCATTCACTACTGAAGTATGGAATTATCTTTTGGGGGAACTCCATATGTAGCAAAAATATATCTAGGCTACAAAAAAGATTTTAAGAATAATAACATGTGCAAAATAAAGACATTCCTGTAGACTAATATTTAAAAGTCTCAGGGTACTGCATCTGCCTTGTTTATATATTTACGAAGTAGATATATAAACGTACTAAATAGCATACAACCACTCTAGAAGAAGAAAATATCTTCAAGCATAATTGTGATTTCCACCTTCTTGATACTGGACAGAAGCACTACCTCCATGTCAATTCAGTAAGCACAAACATTTGTAGGAGATAAGTGTATCATTCTGGAAGTATGTTAGATAAGCACATGCCATCCTTTCTGAAACAGATATAAAATTTATGTAAATTTAAAGTGAAACTAAAAGAGTGCTTGCTTGACCACTGCATCTATTCTGTTTCTGAATTTTTGGACCGCCAAGAAAATACAGTGTAATTTATCACATAATTATTCTTAACCATACTATTCTTTCAATCATCTTATTGTTTTTATAATCATGTTACCAGTATTCAACATTTATCGACTATTGTTTTCTAAATCGCAATAAGTATAAACTTGTATGTAGTACATCAAACTTTGCCTATCCTGTATCGTTTGTACAAACTTTAATACTTAATCACGATTTACAGGATGAATAAAGAAATACAAATACTGTCTTAGCTTTCTGGTTTTCTTGACCCAAATGGAATACATTATATGTCAGAAACTCGCAAAACATAACTTTTAATGCATTTGAACAATTATTAAATTTTCTACCCACCTAGCTACATGAGTACGAATGTAGAAACATTTCCCATATTTTCCATGCATCCTTCAGCGATATAATTGTTTAATTTCACGTGGGAAAGAATCCAGAAATATTTAAAGCATTTCAGATAAGTTTTTTTCTGTAATGTGCAAATTAATAAGTGAAAGGAATATTTATTTACCTAGGTAAAGATAAGAAAGGTTGGTCTTTCTATTGGGATATGAATATAGTTTATTTAATCAGTTTCTAGACAGTTATAGCTATCAGTTGTGTTTATTAAACAGAAGATTGTTTTTTCCATTATCTTGCTGATCTATTTATATGATCTGTGTACAAATAAATTTAAATCATATTTTTATTCATTTTGGTGATGGGACTACGACACTATACTACCAGAATTCAGTTGATTTCACTTTTTGGCCTACACTTGGTGTGAGCTACAGTGGATCATAAAATTAAATGTTTCACCTGTAAATTATGACTTGTCAATGGTCACAGTGTTACTTCACTGACACACAATGTTTATATCAATTCTATTTCCTCATCTTAGACAAATAATATACGTCAGAAATACATAAACATACAATGTTTATGTCAGCATTACAATGATATCTTCATTTGTAAACTATGTAAAGAGTGTTGGCATTTTTGTCTGGGAACATGTTATTGTTGGTTTATAGAATGAAATGACATCACTTGACATTTATACATGTTCACCTTAGTAAGCAACATTTTAGGGAGAAGATGATTATGCACAATGTTCTACGTCAGAAAAATATAATCAATGTTCTTAACAGGCTACAATTGCTTTTTATTTGCGTTTGAACTAAGCTTACTTGATATACAAAACGAACATTTGAGGAAGGCAACAATATTTACCAACCAAAACGATGGTGCCAAGGTTCTCTATAATGAATACAGACTATATTACCTATAATATAATACTATATAATACCAAATACTAATCAAATACACACAACACAGCTAATTGACGAAACACCGTTTTAAAAACGAAGGAAGAAGGTCTATTCTTTAATGAAATGTACCACTTAGACTGCACCACACTGTAACAGACAAGGAGAACTTAGTACTAAACATTTACATGCTACACTACCAAAGATAGTGGTGCAAAACGACACAGATGAAACATACCCTAACACAGTGGTGCAACAAGGTTGGTATCTCGAATCAGAATCATTGGCTCCAAAATAACATTATTTACCAAAATAAGTAAAGATTTTGAGCACTCACACACATACACACACGCTCACACACACACACACACACACACACACACACACACACACACACACACACACACACACACGCACGCACGCACGCACGAACACACACACAGCTTTTTCAAGCAAGTGCATTTACAGATCTCTGATCATTAGGAAAATTCATATTTTGCGTCAAAATAAAATATGTAATTAGCTTACATATTTTCAAAATATGTAAGATATCGAGTACAAAACACAAGTGGCTTTACATCGTAACTTAATTGCCCTGTAACATTTAAAAAAGAATATATGACATAGATATTGATACTTCTGATATAATTTATAGGATAAGCAGCAGTTGTGAATGTCCATAGTGTGGTGTTTATAACACTTTGCAAGCATAATGAACACTCAAATTAAATATTTACACATCTGAATTGATTGTATTACTTACTAAATACTTATACATATGGCTCGCATATTGTGCTACTTAAATAAATTATATGTTAGTCAAGAAGTGTCGGTCGATCTTTGTACCACACATTAAATTCATCTAAATAAATAAAAAGTGACTCTATAACATTGCAATACACATGGTCGTTATGCTGAACTAACTTACAGTTTAAAATAGACTTGTTGGTGAGAGCTACTTAAGTCGTGTGACTAGGGCCTCCCATCGGGTAGACCATTCGCCAGGTGCAAGTCTTTCGATTTGACGCCACTTTGGCGACTTGCGGGTCGATGGGGCTGAGATCATGATGATTAGGACAACACAACACCCAGTCCCTGAGCGGAGAAAATCTCCGACCCAGCCGGGAATCTAACCCGGGCCCTTAGAATTGACATTTTATCGCGCTGACCACTCAGCTATCAGGGGCGTACAGCTACTTAAATAATAAAAGTTATTGCCGCAAAAGTGGAGTTGAGAAAATCTTTTGTTCGCAGAATACAGTTTCAGCTAGTTCATCTTTCATCTGCACAGCTTCCCAAGCGTGGAATGCATTTAGTGCAGCAATTTGATCAGAATGTCTACCACAAGCAAATGCCTTTTTTTTATTTGATAAATTGACACCTGTAACAAGAACCTCCAGGAAGATGATGCTGTCGAAACATCTTTCTCGGTCTTATAATCTTACACAGTCTTAATTCAAGCAGCAATCTGGCAAGGATCTAGTTCATTGGAATAAGTTCATCATTATTTGTCCAAGCGCCTCATTTCTGTAAGTAAGACTTCAGCAAAATAGCATACTCAACAGTAATAATATAAATGTCTATAGAAAGAAGAAGGGGTTATTATGCTTTTCAGGTCACCAAAACATTACAGCAACTCTGTGCTAGGATACTAACTTCATCTAGTAGTATGAAATGTTAGTCATCTTCTGCTGATAATGCCAAACATTACAGTAACTTTCATGCTAGAACATTATCGTTCTCTTGTTCGTTGTCTTCCGCTGACAGTGTTAGTAAATACTATCGAACAGTGGTAACTAGAATCCTAAGCCGAAAAGATAGTCATAATTGACACAAACAGATTGACATTCAAAACTGAAACAGTATGCCAAAACCAGGAGCTGATAGTGCATGTATCATAACATAACATTGGGTACCAGCAAATGGATGTTACAACTGTTGTTAACACCAACAGTGTATGTGCAGTGTGTGTCAGTTAGAGGGGGAGGGGGGGTTGTCAGGTACTGAGGGTGAGAACTATTAGGGGTGTCAGCTACAGGGCTCCTACTGCTTGGGGTGTCAGCTACTGGAGGTGTCAGTTACTGGGGGTGTCAATTACTGAGGGTGTCAGTTACTGGGAGGGGTGTGTGAGTTAGCGGGGCTGTCCTCCATTTCACACGAAACTGTTTCAAACTGACTCACGTAATAGAAGAACTATAACAGGTTCCCTCCATATTACAGTAGAACTCTGCACATTGAATGATCTCCGAGCATGTCATATTTCACCAAGTCGAGATAAAATACACTCCTGGAAATGGAAAAAAGAACACATTGACACCGGTGTGTCAGACCCACCATACTTGCTCCGGACACTGCGAGAGGGCTGTACAAGCAATGATCACACGCACGGCACAGCGGACACACCAGGAACCGCGGTGTTGGCCGTCGAATGGCGCAAGCTGCGCAGCATTTGTGCACCGCCGCCGTCAGTGTCAGCCAGTTTGCCGTGGCATACGGAGCTCCATCGCAGTCTTTAACACTGGTAGCATGCCGCGACAGCGTGGACGTGAACCGTATGTGCAGTTGACGGACTTTGAGCGAGGGCGTATAGTGGGCATGCGGGAGGCCGGGTGGACGTACCGCTGAATTGCTCAACACGTGGGGCGTGAGGTCTCCACAGTACATCGATGTTGTCGCCAATGGTCGGCGGAAGGTGCACGTGCCCGTCGACCTGGGACCGGACCGCAGCGACGCATGGATGCACGCCAAGACCGTAGGATCCTACGCAGTGCCGTAGGGGACCGCACCGCCACTTCCCAGCAAATTAGGGACACTGTTGCTCCTGGGGTATCGGCGAGGACCATTCGCAACCGTCTCCATGAAGCTAGGCTACGGTCCCGCACACCGTTAGGCCGTCTTCCGCTCACGCCCCAACATCGTGCAGCCCGCCTCCAGTGGTGTCGCGACAGGCGTGAATGGAGGGACGAATGGAGACGTGTCGTCTTCAGCGATGAGAGACGCTTCTGCCTTGGTGCCAGTGATGGTCGTATGCGTGTTTGGCGCCGTGCAGGTGAGCGCCACAATCAGGACTGCATACGACCGAGGCACACAGGGTCAACACCCGGCATCATGGTGTGGGGAGCGATCTCCTACACTGGCCGTACACCTCTGGTGATCGTCGAGGGGACACTGAATAGTGCAAGGTACATCCAAACCGTCATCGAAACCATCGTTCTACCATTTCTAGACCGGCAAGGGAACTTGCTGTTCCAACAGGACAATGCACGTCCGCATGTATCCCGTGCCACCCAACGTGCTCTAGAAGGTGTAAGTCAACTACCCTGGCCAGCAAGATCTCTGGATCTGTCCCCCATTGAGCATGTTTGGGACTGGATGAAGCGTCGTCTCACGTGGTCTGCACATCCAGCACGAACGCTGGTCCAACTGAGGAGCCAGGTGGAAATGGCATGGCAAGCCGTTCCACAGGACTACATCCAGCATCTCTACGATCGTCTCCATGGGAGAATAGCAGCCTGCATTTCTGCGAAAGGTGGATATACACTGTACTAGTGCCGACATTGTGCATGCTCTGTTGCCTGTGTCTATGTGCCTGTGGTTCTGTCAGTGTGATCATGTGATGTATCTGACCCCAGGAATGTGTCAATAAAGTTTCCCCTTCCTGGGACAATGAATTCACGGTGTTCTTATTTCAATTTCCAGGAGTGTACATGTGCGAGATACTGTCAGTTACTATGTCAGCTGATCATCATTGCCCACCCAACAGTATCTGGCGGTAATGGCAGCAAGTTTTCCTGTATCATGGTCAATTTGTTACAGTTTCACTGTAACACAGACTGCAACTTGTGTCATTTTTGCTGTGACATAGGCAACTTGTTACAGTTTTGCTGTAACATGGTGTGCAACTTGTTACAGTGCCACTGTTACATTGAGGGTAAGTTACAGCAATTATGCTGTAACGTGGAGGGCACCTTATTACAGTTTTGCTATAAAAAGGGTAAGTTTTTTACAGTTTTGTTGTAACATGGAGGGC
Source organism: Schistocerca gregaria (assembly GCF_023897955.1). Classification (NCBI taxonomy): domain Eukaryota; kingdom Metazoa; phylum Arthropoda; class Insecta; order Orthoptera; family Acrididae; genus Schistocerca; species Schistocerca gregaria. Next base: position 442,468,281 of record NC_064920.1, read on the forward strand.
ATTTCAAGTAGCTGGCAGCATCAGCTGGCAGCATCAGTAGCTGACACCTCCATTACCTCACATTCTCAGCAGCTAACGCCTCCAGTAGCTGACAATCCCAGTAGCTGACACCTTCAGTAGCTGCCTTTTTCCGAGTGGCTGACATCTCCCCAGTAACTGACACCCACTTGAGCTACACAATAGTATCCATGGTAATGGTGGTTACATGGAAAGAGGTCTGCTACAGTTTGTCGTAATATGGATGATAATACGTCACTGTGTCAGCTACTGGTTCTTAAGAGTGCTGTAACATTCACGGAAATTTCTTAAAGTGTTACAGTGTCAGCTACAGTGTTGCTGTGTATTGCAGTGTCAGCTGTTGGTTCTTAAAACTGTACTGTAACACTAGTAGTTGGGACCTCCGAATAGGTGACATCTCAGTAGCTGACACACCCCAGCTGCTCACATCCATTGTACGTGGAGACTGTAAGCTACTGATGATACGCTGAAGAACCAAAGAAACTGGTACACGTCTCTGATATTGTGTAGGGCCCCTGCGAGCACGCAGAAGTACCGCAACACGGCATGGCATGGACTCGACTAATGTCTGAAAAAGTGCTGGAGGGAACTGACACCATGAATCCTGCAGGGCTGTCCGTAAATCCGTTGGAGTACGACAGGTTGGAGATCTCTTCAGAACAGCACATTAGAAGACATCCCACATATGCTCAATAATGTTCATATCTGGGGAGTTTGGTAGCCACGAAAGTGTTTAAACTCAGAAGAGCGTTCCTGGAACCACTCTGTAGCAATTCTGGACGTGCGGGGTGTCTCACTGTCCTGGTGAAATTGCCCAAGTCTGTCGGAATGCTCAATGTACATGAATGGATGCAGCTGATCAGACAGGATACTTACGTACGCGACTCCTGTTAGAGTCGTATCTATACGTATCAGGGGTCCCATATCATTCCAACTGCCTACGCCCCACACCACAGAGCCTCCATCAGCTTGAAAAATCACCTAGTGCCATGCAGGTCCATGTATTCATGTGGTTGTCTCCGTACCTGTACACGTCCATCCGCTCGATACAATTTGAAACGAGACTCATCTGACCAGGCTACTTGTTTCCAGTCATCAACAGACCAAAGTGGTGTTGACGGGTCCAGGTGAGGCGTAAAGCTTAGTGTCATGCAGTCATCAAGGTTACACGACTGGGCCTTCGTCTCGAAGGCCCATATCGGGGAGGTTTCGTTGAATGATTCGCCCGCTGACACTTGTTGATGGTCCAGCATTGAAATCTGCAACAATTTGTGGAAGGGTTGCACTTCCGTCACGTTGGACGATTCTCTTCAGTTGTCGTTGGTCCACTTCTTGCGGAATCTTTTTCCGGCCGCAGCGATGTCGGTGATTTGATGTTTTACTGGTCGTACGGAAAAATCCCCATTTCATCGCTACCTCGGAGATACTGTGTCCCATCGCTCGTGCGCCGACTATAACACCACGTTCAAACTCACTTAAATCTTGATAACCTACCATTGTAGCAGCAGTAACCAATCTAACAACTGCGCCAGACACTTGTTATCTTACATACTGGTTGCTGACTGCAGCGCCGTATTCTGACTGTGTTACATATCTCTGTATTTGGATACGAATGCCTATACCAGTTTTGTTTGAGCTTTAGTGTACAATACAGTTTTACGACCCACTAGCTTATACCCGCAGTCATGTAATAGCACATACATTGTCAAGTTTTGGTACATACACCGTTACAGAATACTACTATTTCAGTTCTGAATACCTATTTGTTCACTGTATATTGAACATAAAATATTACGGAGGATTTCCTAGATTAAAAAAATGTATTAAAGGAAAACAGTTGAAAAACACTTGTAAGACGTATGCTCTCGTCTCTTAGATTAAACCATCGTCGAGGTAGCTGTGTAAATGTCTGGTGGAAAGTAAAACCATGGTGAGGTTTTCTCTGTCATTGTGTCAAGCCCAATGCTGCCAGTGTGCGCTAGGGCACCGCAGCAGACGCATGGTAAAGTCCTTGCACGGTGAGCTGATAAAGACTAAAGCAAGTTTGTAGAAATTTCGCAATAATTACTACGTGCAATATCATTGTGGGTTTTTAGTCAGTGGTTGTAAATCTCAAGTTCTTCTAGTATATTCAAATGAAGGCTCTCTGAGGTCTGTGTAGTACTTCCAACAGTTCTCCTATTGTAGGAATTTCGTATGTGGCCGAGCGGTTCTAGGCGCTACAGTCTGGAACCGCGCGATCGCTACGGGCGCAGGTTCGAATCCCGCCTCGGGTATGGATGTGTGTGATGTTCTTAGGTTAGTTAGGTTTAAGTAGTTCTAAGTTCTAGGGGACTGATGACCTCAGAAGTTAAGTCCCATAGTGCTCAGAACCATTTGAACCATTTGAAGTGCGTGGGCTCAACACGTCGTTGGAATCTTCCTGCAGAAATATTGAGCCGTACTGCCTCTGGCGTCGTCCATAATTTGTGAAAGTATTTCAGATGCAGGATTTTGTGCACGAATTGACCTCTCGACTATGTTCCATAAATGTTCGATGATATTCGTGTCGGGCGATGTGGGTGGTCAAATCATTAGCTCGAACTGTCCACAATGTTATTCAAACCAAACGCGAAGTGTTGTCATCTGGTGACATGGCACATTGTTGTCTGGGATCACAAAGTCCATGAATGCTGCAAAGGATCTCCAAGTATCCGAACATAACTATTTGCAGTCAGTAATCGGTTCATTTGAACCATATAAGCACAGCCACACCATTATGGAGCCACCAGCAGCTTGCACAGTGCTTTGTTGACAACTTGTGTCCATGGCTTATTGGAGTCTGTACGACACTCGAACCACACCAGCGGCTCTTATCGACTGAAATCGGATCTGACCAGGCCATTACTTTCCAATTTTCTAGGATCCAGCCGGTGTGGTCAAGAGCCCAGGAGAGGCGCTGCAGGCGATGTCGAGGTATGATGAGCAAAGATACTCTTATCTGTCGTTTGCTGCCATAGCTCATAAACGCGAAATTTAGCCGCACTGTCCTAATGGATACGTTAGTCCCATGGTCCACAATCATTTCTGCGGATATTTCACGCATTGTTGCTGGTCTGTTATCTCTGCCAGCTATACGGAAACACCGCTGCATTATCCGTGGTGAGAGGTAATGCTTGGAATTTGGTATTCTCCCCCATTATTGATACTGTGGATCTCGGAATATGGAAGTCTCTAACGCTTTCCGAACAGGAATGTCACATGCGTCAAGCTGCAACTACTATTCCGCTTTCGAAATCTGTTCATTACCATCGCGCGACCATAATCACGTCGAACATCTTTTCACATGGATAACCTGAGTACAAATGACAGATCCGCCAGTGCACTGCCCTTTCATACCTTCGAACGCGATACTACCACCATCTGTATCCCATGACTTTTGTCACATCATTGTGTTATGGCCTGACATAAAATTAGTAAATGCGTGTCAATGTCCACCTCAGTTAATAATTAAGGTCGTAGCTAAATCAATTAAGATTACGATGAATAGCGAATAATATTCGGGAGACTCCCCAGTTAAATCAGCTACATTGAAAGGAAACCAAAGTCTGAGTCCCGGCTAAATGTTACTGTAAAAGTTCGTCAGCGGTTCTGCTTCTCTGTTCCCTAAGGTTCATCATGAAATAAACTAACGCTTGCGCCATGATAAAGCTCTTCAGTTGCAAAACTAAACATCACATGAATGCTATGATATATTGATTGTCTGTCCCCACGTGCGAGTATCGACTGAAGGAGCGCCGCATATTAACGCCCATGACATGTTATAAACATATCGTTAAAATAATCATCAATGAAAGTCCATTGATATTCTTGCAACTAAACGTATTGAAATGTGCGCCTCCTCATGCTAGTAATTTTCTGACCTTAGAAAACGTTCTATCATGCAAATTACATCTATTTAATATTATTGTAAGTATGATAGAGTGTTATTATGCAGAACTTTTTAAATAAGGAAATAGCAATACTTTTATACGAAAAAGTGTGTCACATGAAAACAGAATACAATTTACCTGCTCTTTCACATGATGCTCTTTTTTTTTTACACTGTAACTCTCACCAAATGTGTATTAAGGCGAACTTAATTGATGACCCGCCTCAATAAAACTACATATTTTATTTTGACATAATTATCTTACATATATGAACAATACATACGAGGAGCGTTCAATAAGTAATTCAACGCTTTTTATGTAAGACGGCTGCTTTTCCTCGGGATTCCAGTACACTATATTATTCCCCATTCTTTTGGCTACAAAAATCTGTTTTTCAGCATAATCTGCGTTCAATGCGACAGCTTTACGGCACCTTACTGGGAGGGCCTGTATGCCTGCATGGTTGACGTCGGAGCCGAAGTCTCGCTGCATCAGTAACCTCCCCATCATCCGCATAGTGCTTCCCGCGAAGTGCATCCTCCATGGGGCGAAACTGATGGAAGCTGGAAGGCGAGGACCCTGTGAGCACACATTTTCGAATACCCTAATTGGTGGACGAATGTGTCAGTACTACCAACAGAGACGTCCAATTGTGCAGCGAGGTGTTTGATTGTGATTCGTCGAACACCTCAAATGAGAGTGTCCACACGTCCTAACATTGCAGGAGTCACAGTTGGGTGCGACGGATCGGCACGCGAGGGTTCGGACAAGTTTGCGCGCCGCGCGGGGTAGCCGCGCGGTCTTGGCGCCTTACCACGGTTCACGCGGCTCACCCCATCGGAAGTGCAAGTCAACTCTCGAGCTTGGGTGTGTGTGTGTGTGTTGTGTTTAGCGTAAGTTAGTTTAGGTTGGATTAAGCCTAGGGACCGATGACTTCAGCAGTTTGGTCCCATAGGAACTTACCACAAATTTCCAAATTTTTTCCAAGTTTGCGTGACCTTGTTGAGATGGTGACCGACCTTTCGCCCAACGAGTCACTTTGCTTTTGTTCACTCCGTGTCTTCGTAGCCATTCTGCAAGCGTCTATGAATATATGTGATGCTCTTGTTTTCTCTAAAATTAACGCAATCACAGCTCTCTGCTTGGAAGACACTTCCGTTACAGACGCCACTTTGAAGGCTTCATCAAAAGTTCATGAAACTGTAAGAGCTGAAGCGGGAATATTCCACTATGTCCCACAACAAAGTCCGCGTTTTTTCAACCTAGCCGAGAAAAAAAATATGTTGCGTTACTCACTGAACAACCCTCCTACATTTAAAAAAAGGGGTAAAGGGAAAGGGTAACAAATAATAATGTCATGACACGTGTTATTGTGGAACACATTAAGCTCTGTTCAGTCTAACTGTGTAGCGTTAACCAAAATCGTCGTTACTCTGGATTCGCTTCCGTTGTACCCTCTCTGGCCTGGATGCATGCCTGATTTGATGGGAATGGTGTCACAAACCTGTTGTATCCTTTTCTGAGGCAAGCTGGTCCATAACTTTTGAAACTGATTCTTGATATCCTGGATGCTGACATTAAGACACAGTTGACATTCGAGCTGATACCACATATGTCCTATTGTGGACAGGTCTGGAGAAATTGTTGGTCATCTCAGCGTCATGCAGACTGCTCAAGGAGACAAGTGCAATTTTGGGCAGCATTGTGCTGTTGAAAAATGGTAACAGGATATTGTCGCGTGAGAAAAAACACAAGAGGATACAGGTCATCCATGGTGTACAGTTGTACCATTAGAGTTCCCTTTGTCACTACCAGCCGGACTTGAAGTCATGCCAGATGGCTCCCCACACCATGACGCCAGTAGTAACACCGCTGTCCCTCTCGAAAAAATTGGGAAAATTGGGAGAATGGCACTTCTTCCCAATCCATAGTCGCCGAAGATGGTCGTCCGTGATTCATCGCTGAACACAACGCGACGTCATCTGTCAGCAGTCCATGTCTCTGATCACAGTACCACTCTAAACACAGGAGCTTGTGTTGTGGTGTTAAACAGCAGCGTATGCATGGGACATACTTCACTAGTTGGTCTGCTGCTAATCTCAGATCAATGGTGTGGGATCACACAGAAGGTTGATAGGAGTCCATCATTTGTTCTTTGATGGAAGAGGTTACAATACGCTTGGTGTAGAATACAGCACTCCTCTCTTATGGAACCTTGATGACAACTATGCCAGTCCACACATTCCCATGCATTCCAGCAGCGGGCCATTGTCAAATCCGAGTGCCCCCCAAATTCGGATATTGCTCGATTCCACAAGCTAGTCACATGGAGGTCCAAAATGAGATCCCTTTCAAATTCTGCTGGGCGCTGATAACGCTGTCTCAGACGAGTAGGCGGCATCTCTGTGTCCTTCACAGTGATCGCTCAACATCTAATACTCTTCACAACCTTTATACAGGGTGAAAGGTATTTAAACCGACAAATTTTGGGAGGTTGTAGGGGACATCAAAACAAATATTTTTCCCTAATGTCATTTTTTCCCACCAGGATTATTTAAACCGGTGGAGGCCGTATTACGCTCTTCAGTTGTTAGAGGCCGTATTATGATCTTCAGTTGTTAGAGGGCGTATTAAGCTCTTCAGCTGTACGCAACTGCTGTCCACCAGTGTAGTAGTGTATTGTCTCTGTTTACTAATCGAGCGATACATCTGAAGTGACTACACTGATATGGTTGGTGATCACTACGTAGCGCACAACAACGGACAAGCTGCACAGAGGGTTTATCAACAACAATATCCTATTCGCCGTATTTTTCCCGTTATACGTAGACCTTTGCTGCTGTGTACCAACGTCTGCGTGAGACCGGGTCATTTAGCAGATTACCTGGACAGGGACGCCGTCGCATGGTGAGAACGCTGCAATTCGAGGAAACTGTCTTGCAGCATGTGGAGTGGGATCCTTCATTCATCACATTGAGACGAATCAGACGAATGTAAGAACAGTCCTTCGAGAGCAATTGTTACGTCCATTTCACTTACAGCGTGTCCACAGCCTGGAACCAGTTGATTATCCACCCAGAGCACCGTTTTCGCAGTGTCACCTGGAACAGTGTGAAATGCATCCTACATTTCCATCTTCTGTGTTGATTAGCTATGAAGCAACTTTCAGGCGTGATGAAGTATTCAACATGCACAATTCGCATGTTTGGAGTGAGGGTAACCAACATGCCACAGTTACTGGCGCTCATCAAGTGCGTTTCTTCGTTAATGTGTGGGTCGGTGTTGTTGGGGACTGTTTAGTTGGGCCGTATCTGCTATCTAGGCCATTAAATGGCAGGCACTATTACGATTTTCACGCCAGAGCATTGCCAGAATTGCTGGAAGACGTTCGATCCCTAAAAGACAACGCACGTGGTTCCAACATGACGGGGCGCTGGCACATTTCAGTCGTCGTGTGCGTCGATTCCTGGACTGACGGTTCCCAGAAACGTGGATTGGCAGAGGTGGTCCTGTACCATGGCCTGTTCGATCCGCAGATATGTCCCCTCTGGACTTTTTTATGTGGGAGAGATGCGCAACCTTGTTTACACAACCCCTGTTGCATCAGAAGAGGATCTGGTTGCCCGGATAGTAACAGCAGCAGGAACAATTCAGGATACTCCTGGGGTTTTTGCTCGTGTCTGATCGGACGGTGTAACCTTTGTTTACTTGTCAATGGAGGCATTTTTGAAAATCTACTGTAACTGAAATTGGGTTATGTTAATGTGTTGTCTCTTGGTCATAAAAAATGGAAAAGTGTTTGTTGGATTAATTAATTTGCCGCCAGAGAAATCTTCCTCTACCGGTTTAAATACTCCTCATACGAAGAAATGATATTAGGGAAAAATATTTGTTTTGATGTCCCCTACAACCTCCCAGAGTTTGTCGGTTTAAATACTTTTCACCCTGTATACCCTATCAGGCATGATAACAACAGTGGACATTCCATCTGCCACAGAGAATTGCAACTCTAATCTTTTATATACCATCCGACGGTGAGTACTTGTATGTGATTATGTTGACATCCAACCATGTCTTCTGGGTGCTACATTCGTAGGCAGTGTAGAATAGTATGTGTTTATCGTACACTCCTAAGACGAAACAAACGACGTACGGCGAAGGATTCATGTAAACTGCTCACTAATTGATATTCATAAACGTATCGGCGGAAAATGCAAATTTGTAAACTTTGGTGGCCGACAGATGAATGTGTGACGCTACAGCGCAATTTAACCGCGCAGCTGGCAAGGATTGTAAACAGAGCACATGTAGATACCAGGGCATAAAGTCACTGTGAATGTCATTCTTTGTATTCAGTTGGACATAACTATGCCTCGCTGACAGGCGCTTGAACATTTACGCAGATGTCAGCATTTGAGAGAAGATGTGTAGTTGCCCTCGAAGCAGCTGGCCTGAGTAATCGGCGAATCGTTCGCCATTTGAATACAACCGTTGCCGCTATTCGACGATATCGGGAGGAATGGGTGAACCAGGGCCAAACACAGCGTCAAGGTGGTCAGCTAGAGAGACGATAGAATTTGAGGACCGAGCGATCGCCAGAAAGCACTCAGAGCCTCAGATTCATCACTGTCATCAGTCAGACATGCAACTGGTGCTTCTTTGACCTTTGTACACCAGCAAGCCCGTTTACACATTCGGCTAGGAATCACATTGACTGAAGTAGAAGTGTCTTCAGTGATGAACTGGCTTCGAACTGAGCCCCGATGACTGGCGAGGAGGTGTCTGGAGGTGCCACGAACAGTGGTGGTATACCAACATGACTGTCTACCGGAACAGGGCCCGACACCCTGGAGTGATGGTCTGTGGTGCTATTTCAGTTCACAGCAGGACCGCTTCGGTTGTCATCCACAGCGCACCAGCGTGTTGGCGATAACCTACGTCCCGTTTCGATGCCCTTATGGAAAACCATCCTGGACTCACATCTCAGCAAGATTATGCGCACCCGCTCATGACGAGAGTTTTATCGCTTGTGTCCGTGCTTGATTTGGAACATTGTGGGCTAGCCCCCCCCCTCCCAATTTTTACGGTCTAACACGCCAAATGGACAGAATTTGGCACGATATCCCTCAGGGGGAGATCCAACAACTCTATCAATCAATGACAAAACAAATAACTGCTTCCATAAGGGCCAGAGGTGGACCAACGCTTCATTGATTTACTCAATTTGTGAAGCTCTTTCTCTTGAATAAATCATCCAATTTTTCTGAAATTGTAAGCATTTGTTTGTCTGTACATGTATATTACATCTACCGATTTCCGTCCCATTAGGGTAATTCCTACGTCTTAGAGCGTACAATTCAGCTCTAGATTAAAATATTTTTTATGGTAGATTGGTTTGACAGTTTTATAATTTAAAATATTTGTCCAGTCATTGTTGAGGAAAAGCTGGAGGATTGGAGGAAGGCACTAGAAGAAAGAGGGATGAAAATTAGCAGGACAAAGTCAGAATATTTAGCACTGAATGATGTGCAGATGAGGTCTTGCAAGATCCAGGAAGATGAGTTGAAATCGGTCTGCAAATTTAAATATCTGGGGTCGTACATACAGAGGGACAGAGGACTGGAAAGCGAGATACAACACTGAATAAATTGCGGTTGGAACAACTGGAGGAAAATGAGTGGAGTGTTGTGTGACTAGAAGGTGAGCATTGGGTTGAAAGGGAAAGTGTACAAGTCGGTGGTAAGGCCTGCTATGATATACGGTGCAATCACAGTCGCCCGGGAAAGGAAGATGGAAGTGGCGGAAATGTGGATGCTGAGGTGGATGTGTGGGGTAACAAGGAAGGACGATTAGAAATGAATTTGAAACTTTCTGGCAGATTAAAACTGTGTGCCCGACTGAGACTCGAACTCGGGACCTTTGCCTTTCGCGGGCAAGCTGTGAGAACCGGGCGTGAGTCGTGCTTCGGTAGCTCTGTTGGTAGAGCACTTGCCCGCGAAAGGCAAAGGTCCCGAGTTCGAGTCTCGGTCGGGCACACAGTTTTAATCTGCCAGGAAGTTTCATATCAGCGAACACTCCGCTGCAGAGTGAAACTCTCATTCTAGAAATGAATTTGTTAGAGGAGCTGTGAAAGTGGGACCAATGGGGAAAAAGATACAAGAAAAAAATGGCTCTGAGCACTATGCGACTTAACTTCTGAGGTCATTAGTCGCCTAGAACTTAGAACTAATTAAACCTAACTAACCTAAAGACATCACACACATCCATGCCCGAGGCGTAGCGGCCGCTCGGTTTCAGACTGTAGCGACTAGACCCGCACGGCTTCTCTGGCCAGCTGAAGATACAAGAGAGCAGACTAAGATGGTACGGACACTTACAGAGAAAAGGGGAGGAGTATATCGGAAACAGAGTTGAAGATATAAAGATTGAAGGAGCGGAAGGAGAGGAAGACCGAAGATGAGGTGGAAGGATAGGATATCCGGGGACGTAAGGGAGAAAGGATGGAAGAAGGAAGAGGCAATGGATAGAGTACTATGGAGAAGGATCCAGAACAGCAACGCCGACCCTACGTGACGTGGGACAAGGCGACGATAAAGAAGAAGAAGAAGATTGTTGATAAACATCAGTGTCAGTCAAAAACTAGACTTCACACGATGTCGTGCAATGCTGCACTGAACTCATGACGTCAAGACACATAATGTGACACCCTCATTTATTACACGGGTTCTATCGGGTGCAATTTTATTATTTTCCTATAATATTGCGAGTAATGTTTCGTAGCCGCAAAGTAACACTGCACCCAACGTCTGTTCACGCACCGGGATCTCTTCTTCCTTTAACTGCACCCACCGGCCGTTTATCTCCACTGCTAAGCTTAAGCCGTTCCTCTTGTCGTTGCGTTACTCATCAAGCCCAGCCGAGAGGCTGGGGTAGTAAACTCACATTTTTCAACGGTGTTTTGACGTGCCCATTCCACTTTAGATCGCTCCGAATTCAACAGGTCCTGTAACTCTGTCTAACTTTCACTGAGGAGGATAGGCCACGCAGTGAGCGAGAGTAAAACGTGTGGCCCGGTGCCACCCTGCCTGCCAGCCGCGCAGATACGGAACGTTCCGCCTTGCAGCAGGTGTGAATGGCACGGCCGGAGGTGCGAAGGTGTCCCCGTGCCGCCACTTTACTCCCGAGCGCGCTCAGCCACTGGTTTCCAAAACCGGCTTCCAGCCTCCAGAGTCGCCGTAGTACGGCCGCCGATGGTGACGTAATGCAGCCGACCAATCGGCGCGCTCGGAGCCGCCTTTCGTCTGCAGCGGCGAGGAGATCCCTTACCTGCGCGGGGGTAGGCAGGCGGAGGCGCGCCGCCGAGTCTCGATTTAAAACATTACTCCGCCGTGCTCCGCGCCGACGCAGGCGTCTCCGGCGCCGTACCGCAGCTTCCAGCAGTCCAGCTGTCACCGCCTCCCTCCTCCTCGGCAGGTCTCCGCGGTGCTACGCTCGGCTGGAAGAAGACCGCTCGACCCCTCGCTGTCTCTTTGTAACCTCTCGACTTCTCCGGCGCAGTACTTTCTGCGAGGACGAGTTTCCGGGTGCGTCGCATCCTCGTTTCACCGCGTAGTAACACCACCAGCAAACGTTGCTGTCGGACCCTGCACACGCTACAATGAGGAAAGACGCCATCATTTTTACGGTGAGTACTAAACGTTTTGGGCATACTAACGAGAGTCTTCCATTCATCGGTTCTTTGTCTCATTAACACCAGATCTGGGTACTATGTGTCCATTTCACACTTTCAGCACAACTCATTTTGTAAAAGTTGGGAAGAGTGATAAGATTTTAATTGCGTAGTGTGTCGCGATTCTTATGACTCAATTGAGAGGGAGAACGCAGTGTGTTTTTATGAACGGAGACAATGCTAACCTCAGACATTCGCATGTGTTGTCGTTATATGCAATGAAATACTGTCTGACAAAACTCCACAGATATTCAGTCAGATCTTGGTAATATTTGAAGAAAGTGAAAAGAATGGCAACTTGCTTTAAATATCCAAAAAGTTAAAACTACGCTCTTCACAAAACAGAAAAAAATTTCAATATTAATGAGTCACAGCTGGAAGCACTCATCTCTTACAGATAACTGGGTGCATCAGTTTTTAGGGATATGAAATGGCATGATCGCTTTAGGCCCAACAGTGGATTAATTAGATGACAAACATCGATCCACTGGTACGGTACTGTGAAAATGCAATGAATTTACAAAGAAGACTGTTCACATATAATTCGTGCTACCCATTCTGGAATATTGCTTACATTGATTTCAAATGAAATGCTCAAAACTGTGGATATTCTCCGGTATTAATTTATTTCATTGTTCAGTTTTTGGCTTACTAGTCCATTATCATACTTTAGCAGACTAACATCGTCAAATAGATACAATACTTGAGCGTGTGGGACCCGTATCAAATAGGATAACTGGGGGTATTAAATGCACAAGTTTAGCCGAGCGATAGGAGAGCATCACGGGAATGTTGAAAAACGTAATCTTGCAGACGCATGAAAAATAGATGTCAACCATCCCGCGAAAGCCTACAAGGGAACTTTCAAGAACCAGCATTGACGAAGCTGCGATTATTCCTTATGCAGCGTTCCTGTATTGACCACAAAAATTTGACAAAAATTATAGTGTTGAAAGAGACTTTTAAGCAATCATTCTTCTTGCGCTCTACTTGCGGATTTTACAAGAAGCTTGTCGAATGAGAAGGCGTGCACTTCACAGCGGTTAGCGCACTACAGCTGTAGCAACAGATTGTACTGAAGGCTTCCTTACAGGACGGCTGGGAAGTTACTAAAAATGAGGAAATCCCAATAATAAAACTGAAAACTGAACTCCTCCAGAACAGGCCATGAAGGCCCAACGGTACCGACCAGCCTCCGTGTCATCCTCAGCCCATATGCGTCACTGGATGTGGATTAGGAGGGGCATGTGGTCAGCACACTGCTCTCCCGGCCGTATGTCAGTTTCCGAGACCGACAACTCAATAATCCAATGCTTAATTTGCCAACAATCTGGCAAAACTTCCAGGCGGGTAAAACTCTTGGACGAGTGTCTACACCATTTCTGTATTGCGATACCATTTGCAGCTTGTATAGTTACCATTTCTCCGGTCGTATTGCCCTCGCTTCACTGTTTCTTGTGCTTTTCGCATTGTTTGCATCAGTAGTTAACACCGTTGCATGTAAAGAGCGGCAGTATGTTTCTTTGGGCATAGTCTTGCTTTATAGTGCGTATTATATCTGTAGATAATCTTTCTACTTGAACAGGTAGAATGTTATTCTGCAGAAAGTAAATAGCATCGTGCGGGGAATTTTTTATTGTAGCATATGTTAAGCATTCTTGGAGTTTAAACTGCGGAGGGACGGTGAGACAAATGACTGCTCATACAAGGTGCCCCAGGAGAAATAGTCGCAATTCAGGGATATGTCAGCAACGCCGGCCGTTGTGGCGGAGCGGTTCTAGGCGCTTCAGTCCGGAACCGTGCTGCTTCTACGGTCGCAGGTTCGAATCCTGCTTCGGCCTTGCTCATAGCTCTCAAGATACACTTTTTAGAGCCTTTGTTTACTGGACTTTTCGCTTTAAATGATCGTTCCTGTCATATCCATGAATACTGACCACTCCTCCTGGGACACCCTGTGTATCTCTATGGAAGAGGCTATTAGTACAACTTTGTCTTTGCGTCCCATATTGGAGCGGTACGTAGCAGCCTACAAAATGTCATAAATTGCGCTCTAAGAAAAAAAAATCATTACTAGTACGTTCTGTATAGTTTTTCTTAGGATATAGGCGTCTTTCTCCAGGTACATGCCAGTTCCGATTTTACGTTTCCACTTCACTTCCCCGTGGGTCAAAAGAGACTGATGACTTGCACGGTCCTCCTTTGTACATATTTTGTAGGCGTTGTTATGTTTACAGTCATACGTTACTAAGCACTAAGTGCCGCAATGCTCTGTATTATTCGTGCCTCATTTGCACTCATTACTAATCAAGGACGATTTACAGGTTCATAGCAACATCAAATGAGAACTGCACATGTACAAAATATTAGTATACTATAAAATATATCTGGAGGTCACTGTGTTGGGCTAAATTATGTCAACAAAGGAGGCCTTTACAAAAGACGACAGAGGAAGTATGTTAAGAACTCCGACAAATGTCATCTCAATAGAAACTCCGATCATATTCTTCGAAACAACACTCACTAGCCACGCGCTATAGCAGCTAGGCCTCTGGCGCCCTGTCACGGTTCGCGCGGCTCCGCACGTCGGAGGTTCTAATCCACCCTCGGGCATGGCTGTGTGTGTCGTCCTTAGCGTAAGTTAGTTTAAGTTAGACTAACTAGTGTGTAAGCCTAGGGACCGATGACATCAGCAGTTTGGCCCCATAGGACTCTACCAATCTTACATCTACTATGTCAGGTAATCGCCACTGAAGAAAATAATGAGGGAGTGTATATTCTACCGTAATTTCTCTGTAGAAGAGGTTTACTGTTTCTAGCATCCTGAAAACATGGAGCAGCAATTGGCTCATACTTATACGACAAATTGAGCCGCCCGGGCCTGTGAACCCGAAAAATTGGTATACTCTGGAGTGGATTGGTTAACGGTGAAATTATGCGGAAATTTTTCGATATTGCTTCGGGACGAGTAAGTCGGCGGTTGCCTCACAGGCGCCTCGGTTTTGCCGGAGGGCGAGCCCCGCAAGCAGACCATTTGCATGAAATTGGCAGTTTGATTTTACGAGTTACCCTCGCCCACGCTCTTTTGTTCGCTGCACCCGGCCGCAAAGCAGAGTCGTGTCTAGCGCATAATCTCTGCGCCGGATCTCGCGACAAGAATGCTGGCGGGCAACAGTTCGGTTCTGTTTGTGGAGGACTGGCCAGAAAAGCCGTCAGTGCGGTGCTCGAACTGGTATACCCCGCGTAAGTAAGGCGACATTCTAATGAGCAACAATGGCTGTTTATAAAAGGGTTAGACAGAGTAATACGGACAGTCGTCTAATATGACGGAGCACCTTTAGGCATTCAAATGAGGTTGGAACGTTAGGAAGTCTGAATTGTAGTAAAACACTCTTTTATATTCTTCCTCGTAAAAAAAAGCGCTGTTGAAAATTCTCGAGAGATCTGTAACTCAGTGGACCCTTATTTTCTTAATTTCCTTCACCCTCCCCCCCCCCCCCCCCCAAAAAAAAAAGCTGAACTCCGCCCGAACAGGCCATTAAGGCTCAAGGGTACCGACCGGCCGCCGTGTCAACCTCAGACCACAAGCGTCACTGGATTCGCATATGAAGGGGAATGTGGTCAGCACACCGCTCTCCCTACCGGATGTCAGTTTCCAAGACCGGATCCGCTACTTCTCAAAAAATGGCTCTGAGCACTATGCGACTTAACTTCTGAGGTCATCAGTCGACTAGAACTAATTAAACCTAGCTAACCTAAGGACATCACACACATCCATGCCCGAGACAGGATTCGAACCTGCGACCGTAGCGGTCGCTCGGTTCCAGACTGTAGCGCCTTGAACCGCACGGCCACTTCGGCCGGCGCTACTTCTCAATCAAGTAGCTCCTCAGTTTGCCTCACCAGGGCTGAGTGCACCCCGCTTGCCAACAGCGCTCAGCAGGCCGGATGATCACCCATCCAAGTACTGGCTTAACTTCGGTGATCTGACGGGAACTGGCAAGTCCGTTGGCTATTTTCTTCCCTAATAACTTATAATGCAGTTATTTGCTACCGTACTCATCAGAAAAGTCTAGAAGATTTTTTCCCAGTCGAATGGGTGCAGCTTTTTTTATCAATAAGAATGATGCAGACCAGCTTTGAATGAACACAGTTCCTAAAATTGTTTCATTTGTATGAAAAATTGTCTTTGTCTTCAGTGTGACTGTAGGATCAAATGAAAACCATAACATGATTGCTCATTTCATTAACATACTCCACTACGCTTCACAACTGAAGGCACAGTACATGTGGTGTCTGTACTTACGGCGATAACAGCCAAAGATGCTAGTGAACAGGGGCACTAAGTCAGTGGTATAGGATGACAGTTTGAGTCTGACGGGAAGACTGCTACCGTAGCTCGTGCGGTTTTGGTGCCCAATATATCTGAATGACGTAGTGGTCAGCGCATCTGCTTGATCAGCAGGAGAGGTGGGTTCGAATCTCAGTCGGGAACAATTTCAACTTGTCCCATGGATATAGATCGGTGCCCACTGGCAGGTAATGTCTTTATTTCGTGTCCTGAAAGTAGGGTGTCAGGATTATACCTTTCCCTTGTTCTCTCCATATAAAAATATATGAAAGTAGATTAATCGAATCACATAGAAATGCTTTTAGTGGTGGTCCACGTATTGTGTTCTTTGCTGCAGTGCAGTCTGTTCTTCATATTTACTTGGTTTGCAATATATATGAAAATATCTTTTACCATGAACTTTTCTTTTGTACACACCGCGATGTACCTTTTCATTCGCGTGTTGTGTGGTAGACGTACTTTCAGCTACACAGTCACTCTGGCGACAGTCTGCTTCCTTAGCCGAGTGGAAGTCGGCATGGTAGCTTATGGGACTGGCCACATTTCGTAATTATTTTAATAATAATAATAATCATTATAATAATAATAGTAATGAGTGAAGTTCTCATCGAGAGAATTTTAAAACTGTCTTGTGACATTTGAACAGAACCACTGTCGAAAAAACATCGAAGAAACAGATCGAAATACAGAATACAAAAAAGGAACTTGTCAGCATTTCTATCATGCGGAGGACGCAGGTTCAATTTCCGGCACAGGCAACTATCTTTTCTTGCTGCGAGGATTGGAACGGGGCGCACTAGCCTAGTGGTGCCAACTGAAGACCTGCTCGAATGAGAAGTAGCGTTTCCAATGACTGAAAAGCCGACTAAGGCCGGTAGAGCGGTGTGCTGACCCCACCATATGCCTCCACACCACATTCGCATGACACCGCATGGCAGAGGATGACACGGGAGCCGGTAGACATCGCGTAGTTTTCATGGCCTTATCGTGGAGGTGATTTAGGTTTTTCTCCTTTTATCGAGCGTAACAGCCCCCTATCTCTACCAACAGACAAAGTTTTTTTGCAGTATTACGTCAGCGGATGAAATTTTCTCAGGTATTCTTTGTGATGTCAGGGCACTAGACACAATAACAGAGGTTTGGCTGTTGCCACGGGCACATCGACAATTTGGTCTCGGATTTCCTTAAGGTACTACGTGATGTCAGATCAGCGCAATGATCACGGACGTACTGGAATCTCGGGAAGCAGGCCAGAGGCGATGTTACGAAATCATTATTTGTGTTTATGGGGTTGGGGGTAGGGGAGGGAGGAAAATATCACTGAGTTACAGTATGGTATTTAATTCCGTGTTTATACGGAGGCTAGTCAGGAGCCGTTGTCCCGCGCACCATTCGCGGGTGGAGAAGGAAAGTGGGACACAAAGTATCGTCCATTACACACATCTTAAGGTGGCTTACGGGCTATAAATGGAACTCAGGAATCGAGCATTCAAGCAAGATGCTTATGGTAGGGTCTTCACAATGTTTTGGCCAGCCCATGTCCAACCACAGGCCTAAACGCAGCACGCCGTGTGGCGCCCTCCAGCCTCGGCGCCGTCCCGTAAACCGGCCGTAAGAAAGAAGACCCTTGCGGTGAGCCGTCGTCCTTCGTCTCGTCCGTCTTCGCGCCGCCCGTCACCGGCAACCTTTACAAGTAGGTTCGCTCACTGAGTTCAGCACACAGGCCTACACGGTTAATCTGAAGCCTGTGGATGTATTCATAGAATGCAGACTTTCATGGCCGGTATTTGCGTAATTACTGATATTTGTTTTTTGGCCGTAAGCCTGTGGTCGAAGGCATAATTCTCTGCATAACATTTCATCTTCCAATCCTGACGGCATCAAGAGGCTTTAGCGACTCAGAAAGCAGTCACAGATTTGCAAAAGCTCAGCAAACCGAGATGTTTATATACAAGGTGATTTATGAAGATGTGCAGATATTTTAATACGTTATTCTACAAGTAAAACTAAAGAAAAAAGTTAATATAAACATAGGTCCGCAAATGTTTAGTTACGGCTAATAAAAGATTTTGCCTGAAATTTAGCAACTTCGCTAACATGAAGCCATCGCAAAACTGTACGAGGTTAAAGTAAAGCACGATTTCCATTTATTTTGTTGTTATTAGTCTGCTGAATCTAATAAAACTTGTCCCAGGCGTGTATCTACAGTAGTATTCCGGAATATCCAGAGTAACAGAGACGTAATTTCGAAAAAAAATTAATTTATTAACTACTTGGCCCAATTTGTTTTTTTAATTACCATCACATCTGCCATAAATAAACACAATATCGGCAATTTCCTCTGTCGTAAATTTGAAAGGCATCCGTTTTTCATAAGTATTCTACGAACTGCAACAGTTACTGCGTGGTTTCACTTAAATACCCTATCGTTATGTTCTTTCACTGAACAGTACAGAAAAATAGCTTGTTTAAAGGTTAGGAAACGACTGAAACAACTCATTAACGGTTGCAAACAATGATCTGAAAGTTTCTACAGTCTTAATGAAAAGTAAACAAATTTACTTGTATAGTAATCTTTGCTTCTCTGAATGTTCTGGAAACTACTGCAGATATACATCTGGGACATGTTTTATTAGATTCACCAGACCAATAACAACAAAATAAATCGAAATTGTGCTTCACTTTAACCTCGTACAGTTTTGCGATGGCTACATGTTAGCGAAGCTCCTAAATTTCAGGCAAAATCTTTTATTAGCCGTAACATTTGCAGACCTATATATGAACTTTTTTCTTTAGTTTTACTTGTAGAATAACCTATTAAAATATTGGTCGGTGCCACTGACGGCCGTGTGTTGGTTAGGAGGAGTCCAGTTGAGGGTCTGCAATCAAACTGTCAGCACGCTAGACGCACTGGACCTGCACCTGGATTATGGTTTGGGCTGGTATATCGTCTGGCAGCAGGAGCACTCTGGTGGTTATCCCACACTCCCTGACTGCAAAATTGTGCGTCAGTCTGGTGACTGGAAGTGACGTGTTGCCATTCATGAACAGCATTCCAGAGGTGTTTTCCAGCAGGATATCACTAGCCGACATACCGCTGTTGTAACCCAACATGCTCTACAAAGTGTTGATGTGTTGCCTTCGCCTGCTTGATCAATAGATCTGTCTTCAATCGAGCGTATATGGGACATAATCGGATGATAACTCCAGCGATATCCACAAACAACATTAACCGTCCCTGCATTGATCGATCAAGTGCTACAGACTTGGAACTCGTCCCATGCTGCACTTGTAAAACACAATGCACCCCCGTTTGTATGCTTGTATTCAACAATACCGGTTATTAAAGTACCAGAATTTCCCATTTGCAGTGGCTTATCTCACGCTTACATCAACCTGTGGTCTTGCAATGTTCAAGTGGCTCTGAGCACTATGGGAGTTAACATCTGAGGTCATCAGTCCCTTAGAACTGAGAACTACTTAAACGAACTAACCTAAGGACATCAAACACATCCATGCACAAGGTAGGATTCGATCCTGCGACAATAGCGGTCGCGCGGTTCCAGACTGAAGCGCCTATAACCACTCAGCCGCCGCGGCCGGCTTTTGCAATGTCAATTACTTAAAGATGTTACCTAGTCACATGTATTCTCAGCATTTCCTTACTCTACATTAATTATTTTTTGTTGTTGCGATTTTTTTCCGTCTGTGTTTTTGAAAAGTACACAGCTAACCGAACAACACACTTTCTCCTCGGTAAACAGTGATGCTAATTATTAGACCCCATAAGGAATTTTTGAACAGGTTTATAATGGTGTACTCCTTCCACGACTTTTCTGTGTGTTGAAGTCCTGTTTTATTCTCGTAAACTGGTATTTGTAATTTTCTTTGTGTATCAATGTTTCTCTGTCTGTCGTCTCAACTGTATACCATTCTTAACCCTAACAAGAGCGAAATTTTAAAATGATCGAACGAGTGTTACTACATATTAATGAGGCGCAGGGAACAATAAAGAATATATTGGTTCTTTCAAGCAAACTCTGTGTTTTTCCGAATAACTTTTTCCCAACTGACGTAATTGCTACAACCGCTCACAGATCCTACATAGTTCAAACCGGACGTTTCGAACAAATCTTTAAGTTATTCAAAACCGTGTGCCATTAAACATGAAAAATTGTGTTACAGCCGCTGTTGTAGTACCCTGAAGCGTTCGCTTTCGGTCTAGTGACGATGGGAAGACGTAATGGCGTGGACTCCACAAGACAGTAGAAACATCCGCAAGATATGAATCTTCAGGTTTTGGCGGTGCAAAGACTGTTCCAATAAGTTTCGGGTGTGCAGCCGCAAGAAATCTCCTTCTTCTTCTATTATTTCGGCTGTATACCGCCCAGCCATCTGATTGCGACTCACTCTGAAGATGGCTGGGCGGTATACAGCCGAAATATTAGAAGAAGAAGGAGATTTCTTGCAGCTGCACACCCGAAACTTAATGGAACATCCGCAAGATAGGCTGATCCACGGCAACTCAGAAACCGACCGCAGTTCAAGGGGATTGTTCAACGCCAGTTCCAAGACCTCTCTCTCGACCGTAACTACCACATGTTGTCTATAGGATTAGGGCGGATTACCTCGGGAACCAGAAAAGATTCCTCATGTCCGGGGTGATCTTCGAACTACTTTGTCACAATTATTAGATAGATCACTGTTTTGTTAAATGAACACGTTCCCAGCAGAGTCACCGAAAGTGACAAACTTGGGCACATGATCAAGCAGCAGATCTTTCCGTTGTCCATTTACGGAGGACATAACGAAGCGTCCAGTGTCGCTGAGGACATCACCGTTCTGCTGGCAACAATATCGAGCTCTCCAACCTGGATTTCTAGTCGGAACTCTGTTGGAGAGTTTATTGTTGTAAAAGACGAACCGTTCATACTGATTCGTGTATACTGGAAACTTAAACTAGTACGTCACTTAAAGAAATGTATAGTACAGAAAACCAACATGCGAATGGCAAAAAAAAGTTAATGCCAAACGAAAAAAGAGCCTTAATACTGTGCAGACAGAGATCACCCCCTGGTGTACGGGAAAATCGGACATAAAACACCACCACTGACAGCGTTTTACGTCAGTAAAATGAAACGCATATGATGATACAGACACGCTTTTTGTGGTAGTTGTGCAAACCTTTGATAAAATCCTCCATGATTGCGTTTTCGGAATCATCGCAACACTCACCTCCTTCCTCTTAGCCTCACCAGTCCTCAGATTTTGATGAATGAAAAGTATATACTGATGGTCAGTGCATTGTTGCTATACAAAATATAATTAAAAAACTAAATTTTAAAAAAGTGGCGTGATTCACCAAAATACTAGAGCATTTATCATACGTGCTATATCAAGACTCAAATATATATCCTAGTAATAATATGTGTTCAGGGATTGTTTTGATACTAAGTATTTATAAAATGACAACTGAAATATATAAATATATTTACGTAAGTCTCACAAAATGTTATTTTATTAGTATATGTTAAAATACAATAAGAATTATTTTTATAATTCTGCCATTTCTTATGGAGTTCCAAAGAACAGTTATTTTTTCAGTGAAACGGAGATATATTTTGCATTTAGTGCACTGCACAAATGTGAAACGCTTACATGCAGGCAACCTACATTTGAAACGACTTTCCTGGGTGTTGATCGTCATCTCAGGTATAGTTATGACGTAGAACTTGTTGGCTTTCGGTGGTGACACAGGTTTTGGTGTCGTGAGGCAGTTCCTCAATGAAATTGCATGATCTTTTTGGTCTTGCATTCTCTCTTCTGAATGTGAAAGTATAGGTAGTCGCTGAATGTAGACCCAATGCTACATCGAAAAAAAGTGTATCACTGTATAGATGTGATGAAATAAAGGATCACTCGTCCGTCAGCTTAGGGTACATTAGCATACTGAAGCATCTTCTAGGCACATTCTAGTTCAAAATTACAAAAACAAACAGAAAATACCATTATTTGTCGAAGCCCGTAGATCCATCAATTAACAGCCTGTGCCTGAACTCTGCCAAATCAATAGGTAATGGCGGAGCGTAGACACTATCTCTTATAAAGCCTCAAAGGAAATAATTTCATGGCGTTTGGTTAGGTGAACATGGAGGCCAGAGGAAAAGACCTGTAGCATCATTATGATAAATTCAATGATCAAGGATTTTGATGTTCAACCATTCTCGCACAAAGAGATGACAGTGGGGAGGGCCACCACCTCGCTGCCAAATAAAGTTTACAGGTTCGCCTTATAATTGGCAAAAGAGCCATTCTTTCAACATATCTAGATAAACCACCCCTTTTACAATAGCATCGGCGAAAAAGGTGGTCTGTACATCGGGGCAAAGCCTACAAAAATTCATTTTTGGGGAATCTCTTTGATGTTGTACCAGTTCATGAGGATGTTTTGACGTCCATATACGAACATTATGGATATTTACCTTCCCGCTTAAGGACACCACACTATTAAGAAAGTTGTCTTCCCATTTCAACTTTTTACTCTGAGAGTCATGAGACTTTAAAGTATGTACTAACTGTAACCAGTAAGCACACATATGTAAACGTTTTCTTAAAACCTTCCACACTGTCATACATGGCAACTGAAATTTAAGACTTGCTTTCCGGACAGACTTCATAGTATTGCGAATGTAAGATGCTCTGACACGATCAGCATCCTTTTCAGACATTTTTTGTCGTGGCGTGCGTTCCCCTTAACACGCAAATCCGGTCGTTTCGAATTGAGTTTATCATCGGCAAATTTTTTTGCCACGTGGGGGGGGGGGGGGTCACAATTAAACATTAAACGAAAGACGCACTGAACAGACTGATTCATAGTAAACTACAGAACCAAATCGCTTTAAGTACTCGCGGAATTGCTTATCTATAACTGCTTGAGTTACTCTTTAATTGTGACCTTGAAACAACACACTGCAAGGCTTACAGTTGATACTATTGAAATTTATAACTGAGACATTCGTTTGCGAACACTCTGTATTACTACTAGTAGTTTCAACTGTCACTAACTGTAATAGACACCAATACCTTCAGTTACAATACCTGCGTCGAAAAATACATGGTGCGCCATCTCTATACTACTTCATCTAACTAAAAAAGACATTAAAAATATTTTTAAAATTTTACTGCTCACGGTGACATATTGTACGTCATGGGAGATAATAATTACGTTAATCCAGCTATAACGATGAAATCTTACACGAAGCTGGAATGCGATTCTGCTATAATTTTGGTTCAGAAATTGTTATCAGGAAAATTTTCTTTCATATGACAAACTAATGAGATAAAACATCGTAGTATTTCATAATTCATGCTAATAAATGTCTTTCATAAAACAGGCCAACTCTAAGTCAAATTTCTCTGTGATTTCGGTTTGTGGGATTTGAATAAGATCACTGAAAATATTTGACCGTGCCGCCTAACAGGAAAATCATGGAACTTCTTTAATGTAATGTCGATAATTGCGGAATGCTTCTTCAGATATACAATACGGTTAAATGTGGGTGGAATCGGTTCAAAACTCTCCCATAAATATCTCGTCTTCAACACATCCCACTTTTCTCACAATATTTTAGACATTAGGTTGTGACTGGGATTGCATAAATTACAGTCACAACTTTGAATAACACTTTTCTTTCAAATATACTTCCAACATATCTTACGTTAATTCAGCAATGAACAGCAATTAGAATCAGATCAGCAAAGAGATACTGTGCGAATACGAACGTGAATGCGAATGCTGAAGAAATAGTCTACATTGTAAATTTTTTTGTTTATTTATATACACAATCACATGTTTATGACACAGTCATAACCAGTTTCGGCCATACAATTACCATCTTCAGATGCTAAAGGCGGCATACACTGAACACAGGTCCATGCGTTGTCAAACTGTGTTCAGTTCAAAATGGTTCAAATGGCTCTGAGCAGTATGGGGCTTAACTGCTGAGGTCATTAGTCCCCTAGAACTTAGAACTACTTAAACCTAAGTAACCAAAGGACATGACATACATCCATGCCCGAGGCAGGATTCGAAATTGCGACCGTAGCGGTCGCGCGGTTCCAGACTGAAGCGCCTAGAACCGCTCGGCCTCCTCGGCCGGCTGTGTTCAGTGTATGCCGCCTTTAGCATCTGGGGATGGTCATTGTATGTCCAAAACTTGTTATGACTGTGTCATAAACATGTGATTGTGTCTATAAACAAACAAAAAAATTCACAAAAGAATCAATCACGCACTCCATAGACAAAATGTCGTTTTTTCCATAGC
Organism: Schistocerca gregaria; assembly: GCF_023897955.1. NCBI lineage: Eukaryota > Metazoa > Arthropoda > Insecta > Orthoptera > Acrididae > Schistocerca > Schistocerca gregaria. The sequence continues at coordinate 442,492,611 of NC_064920.1, forward strand.
CTACATTGTTCATCACTTACACGTATATCAATCGTGGAATAAGGTTCTGGTCGCGTTATGACTTAGTTTATACAACATCTCTTCGATTTAGTTTCTGTGTCCCCTTACATAATCTTAGCCACTGTGCTTGAACATTAATTGCCATTACGTAAAGTAACTAAGAAACAATAAAGGCCACATAAAAATTCTTAAACTTAAGAGAAGAGGCGCCATAGTGAGGAACGTGAAAGTTTTGTTATACAGTTCTTGCTTTTGACGTAAATGTTCCTCGTGTATCTGTGAGCGTATTGTGTGTGTGTGTGTGTGTGTGTGTGTGTGTGAGAGAGAGAGAGACAGAGAGAGAGAGAGAGAGAGAGAGAGAGAGAGAGAACTTGTTCAGAACTAAATGGCCCTTCAGAACCGGAGATCGTTAGAGAACCTGTGATCTGGATACTCCGTCGCGGCGGTAATCGATTACAAAATTACGCCACGCGCTGAGCCTCAGCCATGGCCCGAAGCAAGGAAGGCCTCGAGACGTTCACCTGTGGGAATGCTGCCAGGGAGAGCGGTGGAGCACACACGGCCCGCAGACGCTATCGTTAGCGTTCCGCGCACGGCGCTGGCAACCGCAGACGAGCGCGAGATGAGCCTGACAAACCGCCACAGTAGATGCGGCCGCGGGCGGAACGCTTCGCTCCGCCTTTCACTTGGCGGCTCTTTCGCACACCGAATGTGCGTAGCTCGCCTCTTTCGCACATGCCACGGAGCGTGAGGTCAGCTGACTGATGGCCCGACTGGAGTAGCAGCGAGGCAGGGGCGCTACAAAGTAACTATGGGGCTCATGGAATGCCATCATATGACTGTCCAAATCATCACCAAACCCCCGACATGTTTAACTCTTGCGACGTAAACTCGGTCAGAAGTACAGAATAGTGAGAAACGACACTCATCCTACTCGCTGACTGTCTTCCATTGCTCCATAGTTCAGAATTTATGGTATCGGCATCGCGTTTTTCTGTTATTGGCGTTTGCATCACTAATGTATGGTTTTGGAATTTCAGCCCACGAAAACCACACAGTGCATGTTGTACCACCATACAGCGAGATCTTCAGAGGTGGTGGCCCAGAATGCGGTACCTCTAATACCAGTAGCATGTCCTCTTGCATTGATAGGCATGCCTGTATTCGCCACAGCATGCCATCCACAAGTTCATCAAGGCACTGTTGGTCTAGATTGTCCCACTCCCCAACGGCCATACGGCGTAGATCTCTCAGTGTGCTTGGTGGGTTACGTCGTCCAGAAACAGCCCTTTTCAATCTATCCCAGGCTTGTTCGATGGGGTTCATGTCTGCAGAACACGCTGGCCATTCCAGTCGAGCGATGTCTTTATCCTGAAGGAAGTCATTCACAAGATGTGCAGCTTCTTCCGAGTGAACACCATCGCACAAGCAAACATTAGCAATCACGGCCACGGAGACGAGTGTATTTGATCTTTGGGACAGTGACGTGAAATATGTAGTACTAAACCACGTTCATTGTCTGTACTACACACAGACGCAAACGCACCCAGCTGTCTTCGAGATTTTATTTTTCTCAGTGTTAACAAGTGTGAAGGAGCTGCCATTACGTAAAATGCGTGGCATACATTTTGAGGATGATAGAAAACAAAACTATCTCCCGGAGGAATGCGCAAGCATTTCACAGCCAATTTGAAGTAATTCTGTTTCTTTGCCTACCTGTGTCTTTTGCTGAGGCGTCTAGAGAGATCGCACTGGACTCTGTGATCACCGGTTACAATCCAGACAGTAGAAAATTTTTGATTCGCGAATATTTGGCTGAAAAAAGAAAGGTGAGATGGTCCTGTACGCCTTTTCTGTAGGACTACTAGTTTGCACATACCGAGCGAGAGAACTTGAAAATCTCGCGCTTGGCTCTTGAAGCGTTGCAGGTTGCATAAAACTCATAGGTAGGTGCATCTGAACCGCCCTATATATAGTACACACAGCGCATTTGTCGTACCCCTTTGTTTGTGTTGATTGGCTTTGTGATCATATTTCCCATATCTACAACAGTTTCCTTGCATGTATATAGACTCTCAACAGTATTTTGAGGTGAGATGCGTAACCTCGTACAGGGGGCGGGAATTTTCTCCGCCAGGGGACTGGGTGTTTGTATTGTTCTCATCATTTCATCAACTTTCAGGAATAGGCGAGATTGGAACGTGCAAATACTGGGAATTTGTGCGGCCGTTGGTAACCACGCCATTGAGCGCCCCACAAACCAAAATCGTCATCACCTCGTTCAGCCATCATGTGCCAGAGCACGTTTTTTTCAATTACCTGAGCTATATGGCAAAAAAGGCCTGGACGATATTACCACGAGAGCTCCATAAGCTACGGATAATATGAATGGCACTGGTTTAGATGGTATTAACATTGGAACTATAGGAATATGAGTGCTTATTCTTATATCTTTAATCAATGCTGGAGAAATAAGAAAGTACCGAAAGTCTGAGTAAGAGCCAAAGTAATATCTATCTTTTTAAAGGGAATTAAAAATTAATATGGTAACTATCGAGGTATAAGCCTCCTGAATTCAGTCATAAATTATATGCCAAAATGCTGAATGCAAGACTAAAGAATATAATGGAAAAACTGATATCTGAAGAGCAATCAGGTTTTAGAAAAGGACGATCAACTATTAACAATGTTTTTACGCCAAGCATTTTATATCTGGTTATTCAGCATTAGGCATTGAAACTTATTACATGTTAATGAAAATACTCTTGAATTGAGACAACAAATTAATATTTTTTTTTTACTTTTATAGTTATAATTATCCCCCCCTTTCCCCCACCCCCAACAGCACTGATCTGGTGCTTGAAACACTGACGCCTGCATACTTCCCACCAGATACCAAGAATGACTGCAGTGACAGAACGTTCGTATCGACTACTCACTGCGGGATGGCTACACAGTATTTCCATTGTTATAAAATATCGCCGTTCCGTAGTACAAGTAACCTCATAAGTACCACAGCGTCAAGACCAATTGACCCGTAGTAAAGCTGCGGCGTTCCTCTGCTATTTAACTGTCAGAATACGTTCTCATTCGACGTGTGAGAGCCATATTTCCCGCTTCGGCCTGAGCGAGTAGTCGGCTAATTATACGAGCCAAGGGAAAATAAAGCAAGACGAGAGGAATCCTCTCACCGCGGCAGCCTTGCCACCGACGGCGTGGCTCTCCTCTGCAGCCTTGGGATGAGTCTCCAGTACCTCCCACAGTACCCTCTCAAGGCTGGACAACGATTATTAGTCACGGCCGCCTCCCAGTGTGAGCCACAGAATCAAAGGAGGGCGTGCACTCCGTTGCCTGCTGAAGCAAGTAGCGCTGTGTCACGATGGTACAGCGCCACCTACCCTTCGGCTAGAGCGGCTTACTTTTGTGTGAGATTCTCATCTAACTCCTTTACTTCCGTAGATTGTAATTACATTTCATCATTTATTTTGGCAACGTTTCTGCTTTGGTGAAGACTGCATTCACTGGACATTTCTCCAACATAAATATGGCAATGTTATACAGAAGACAGATTGTCCCACTTGTTTATTTATTTATTTACACAAGTTCCGTAGGACCAAATTGAGGAACAAATCTCCAAGGTCATGGAACGTGTCAGTACATGAAATTACAATGTAAAAGTAATAACAGCTAAAAATAAAACGTTTATGAACCCAAAAAAGTCAAGCCATTAGTTTAAGTAAACACAATCGACAATACAACAAGAATCAGCAAAAATTTTCCAAGGAAGTCCTCGACAGAATAGGAGTGACCCGTGAGGAAACTCTTCAGTTTCGATTTTAAAGTGCGTGGATTACTGCTAAGAGTTTTGAATTCTTGATATAGCTTATTGAAAATGGATGCAGCAGTATACTGCACACCTTTCTGCACAAGAGTTAAGGAAGTCTGATCCAAATGCAGGTTTAATTTCTGCCGAGCATTAACTGAATGAAAGCTGCTTATTCATGGGAATGAGCTGATTTTGTTAAGAAGAAATGACAGTAAAGAATATATATATTGACAGGCCATTGTCGAAATACCCATACTAGTGAACAGGGGTGGACAAGAGGTTCGCGAACTTACACCTCTTATTGCCAAAAATATCCTTTTAGAATGGGAAGAGTTAACCCAAAATATCATATCATACGACATAAGCGAATGAAAATAAGCGAAGTAGACTAATTTTCGTGTCGAGTGATCACTTACTTCAGATACCGTTCGAATAGTAACAATGTCAACAGTCAGTCCTTCAACAACAAGATCCTGAACGTGGGCTTTGCACGAAAGTTTACTTTCTAGTGATGACTGGGTGTTGTGTGATGTCCTTAGGTTAGTTAGATTTAAGTAGTTCTAAGTTCTATGGGACTGATGACCATAGATGTTAAGTCCCATAGTACTCAGAGCCATTTGAACCATTTTTTTACTGTATATCTGAACACCCTGACATTTGAACTATTCACTTTCTCTAATCTTATGCCCATTCTCTAAAGTTAAAACATCAGGTTTTTGTTGAATTGTGTGTTAGAAACTGTGAAAACTAAGTCTCAATGTGATTTAGCGTTAGTTTATTTTCTACAGGGCATGAACTTAGGTCATGAACTGCACTATTTGAAACCGAGCCAAAGTTGCACACAACATCCAAGTTAGTGTCATCAGCAAACAGAAATATTTTAGATTTACCCGTAATACTAGAGGGCATATCATTTATATAAATGAGGAACGGGAGTGCCCCAACACTTACCCCTGTGGCACACTCCCACCCCCATTTGACCACATCCCAATCGGACCCAACTTCACAGCTATTCTCGACACTGTGAATAATGATCTTTTGCTGTCAGTTGTTAGAGTAAGAGGTGAACCAATTGTGAGGTACTCCCATATTCCGTAATGGTCCAACTTCAGGAGCAATATTTTGTGACCAAAACAATCAAACGTCATCTACTGTTAGTTACAAACCTGGAATGGGAGAGAGGTGACACAAGACTTCAAGTGGCGTACTTCCCGATCATTGTGTTTTCGTATTTGACCTGTTGTAGTTCAGTTTTATAGGTTGATAATCGATAATTAACTGAGCGTTTGTTTAAAAGAGCATAGAAACGGGTAAAGTTCTGCTCATTACCTTTGCCAAAATTCGAATATATGCGGAAGTTGGACAAAAATATGGAAGCACAAGAAAGACAACACATTACCATGCCCAATACGATTTAGGCTAACTGTTGGCGTACAAAACAGCTCCTAGTTGCCTCGGAATGGATAAATACAGATCCCACATGGTTTTCGACGGAATTTTATAACTTTCTTCTTGATAAATAGCGACAAGTTCAGGTGACGACGGCGGAGGTGGCTAGCGATTATTCGCACTTTTCTCCAAAGTGGACCACAAAGGCTCAGTAACATCTAGATCTGATGATTGTCGTTCTGTGAGCAAATGAGACAATTCATCCTCGTGCTCACAAAACCACTCCTGGACGATTCGAGCTGTATAAACAGGGGCCTATCGTTTTGGAATACGTAATTACTACTGGGGAACAGAATGGTCACATAATCGTTGGAAGTAGAGTGACCTAGCAGAATACTCATGGTGATCATGGAATACCACGGTATGGCTGCCCCAATCGTCACCGAACTCCCAACATATTTCACTTTCACTGTCGCATAGTCCTAGCTTTTGGGCTCGGCCACACACGTTTCGGTATGATGGGTATTTGCTTCGCTGATGAGTGGTTTTGGAATTCAAGCACGTCCGGCATTTGCCAGCTTATGGAGGCCCCATAGTGTTATTTTGGTGTTGACAGGGTTCACGAGTGCGACATTTAGTTCTGCAACGACTTTTGTAGCTGTCATCTAATTTTTCCTCACAATCGTCTTCAATAGCCGCCCCTCACGATCACTCGTTACAAACTTTCGTCCAGGCTGTGACTTTGGGGATGATGTTTTCCCGCTTTCCCTGTATGAGGTATAAATGTCCGATACGCTGCCTCTTGAAATACCAAACACTGCGGCTACCTTGATTACGAAAGCATCCGCCATACGAGCACCAACAATTTGCCCTCGTCAGAATTTACTGAGCTCCGACATAACCCAACTTACAACTACAGAGAACACTGTTGTGACCTCGACTGACACTTGCAACGTATCGAAGACATTCCACTGGTGCCGTTCGCGGCCGAATACAACTGCACAACTTGCACGTTTGACTAGCGACTGCATTAATCTTCAAACATGCATTTCTATCGGTGTGTCCGTATTTTTGTTCACCCTCTGCGTATCAAGGTTTCCAGACACGGGATTGAACATTACAATTTTCTGCACAATATTTTGGCGTCTGGCCTCGTCGTCGAATTCTTGGTTGGAAAAATGGAATCGTCAACTCGACTGGAAGCCAAAAGTGGGTGTATTGATAATCAATCGCGGGAATGCTATGAAATCAAAAAACTAGAGATCGTTAATACAGTACATGAATTGGGTCTCTGTTCTCGCACAGCCCCATGCCTTGCAGGGTAACGCTCTGCTATACCGGTATGCCTGATGGGGTAGGGTGGTGTCCACGTCTTCGTTTGAACATATTCTTTCGTACTAGCAATTATGGGTTTGATTCATTAAGGAGATAAGTGCGATGCAAGATCTGAATATAGCTTTCGTTACGCCATGATTAAATTCGAAGATACCAATGCAGATCTTACATTACCCAGTCGAATCATATTGTATTAGTGGTTTACAACATCAAACTGCAAGCTGTTCCTTTTCTTAATTACTCAAACCGTTGCTTGTAACCTAATGCGAAAGCTAGGTACTGTGATTTTTTATGTCATAATAAAGAACTTCTTACACACAGGTTGCTTTTAATCGATGCAATATGGATGAAGCTATAAATATGTAGCTGCCATTGAAGAACAACACAGGAAATTAGTTTGCTGCATGGTGGAGGTTTAAGTTCACATTTCTGAAAGGAACCGGTCCTTCTTTGCTGCTACTATTAGTCTGCTCTTCAGACAACACCCACCGTAAAGAACAAAACAGCACACTGCGGAGGACAATAACAAAGTAATCGGGGATTCCGACTGTTTGTAAGACGTGAGTCGTTCACACTAGGCAACACTGCACAACATCAATGTCCACGAAGCTATATTTCACGCGGTAATGATAAGATGCTTTCAAAAAGAAACAAGCCCGAGCCTTTATGGACTCCAAATACATTACCATGCCTCATACGGTGGAGGATACCCGTTTGCCTTCAAAAGAGCTCCCATTTGTCTAGGAATGGATAAATACCAGTCCCGTGTGGTTTTTGAGGGAATCTTGTACCATTCTTCCTGCAAAATAGCGACAAGTTCAGGTAACGACGGCGGAGTTGGATAGCGATTACGCTCCACACCCCTTTCCTCTTGTTTTGAAGTCTCCACTTCTCGCTTCTCAGTATTACTGAGTGCAGTGAATGGTCGACGTGAACATGTGTTAGCCTTGACGTCACGTGGACGTGGCCCATGTCTCTCTGGCGGCTGGTTTACAACCTCAACGCTCTTATAGCGACCACTCCTTCTTCCATTGGTAGTGGCCTTACGATCCCTTCAACGGTTTTCATTTTACAGCCTCTGGCTCGTTTGTGTTTGAAGCACCTTTAAAGACTGAATAAACAAACCGGAAATACATCGCAGTTGAACAGTTGATCACTATATGCTTAGATATAACTCAATGTCTCGAAGCCACGTCCGTTCTTCGAAGCAGAGGAGCCTTCTACTCGCTACTTCCGTTTTTTATGTAGAAGATTATTCCGTACTAAAGATTATTCCGTACTAAATTTAGTAGCAGCCTTTTTCATTGCCGACATGATCATGACGTGTCTTATCGAATGTCCTGTAAAGCGTCTTTTTTTCCAGAAACACATTTCGCTGCTTCGTTTGAAGTTAAACTCCGTTAAGTATCGTTGTGACAAGGCAATGCTGTCATCGGAAATCTATGGGCGTCGTTTTCGACTTCTTTTTTTGGGGTAAGGGGGGGGGGGGGGGCGGGGGGCATGAGTAAGCCTGACATATTTCTTGCCATGTCTTCTGAATTATTTGTAATGATATGGAGGCAACCAATAGTCACAGGAAGCTGATAAAAAAGTTAAATGGACGGGAAAAAATGTAAGATATGCTTCTATGGTCTAAAAATAAGCGGAGATTGAGGCTGAGTTCAGTTACTCATTACAGGAAGTTGTGACAAATGGAATTCCCACGCTGTTCTCTCGCTGATGAAGTGATATGAACTTGATTCAGTGTGTGGATGTTTTGTTTGAGATGTAACTGTGTCGTGTGGAACTCGATGAAGAGTGGCTTGTTGCCTATGGTCTTTTGTCTCGGGATATCCTACCGACGTCTGTTGAAAGATTTTTCTGACGTTTCGCCATCATGAGTGACTGGCACTGTCTAAAGTTCACACTCCACTGCTGATGGCGAACCTTTGTCGATGCCAGTTGCTGACGAAATATCAGAAAAATCGTTTTTATTTAACCGTGTCATAAAACATACGTCAATCAATCAAAACAACAGATAAATAATTTCAGTCTGGTTCTATATTACCTGTTTTCTACAACCAGATGTTACATAGTAACAAGCATTTTAAGTGCTGGATAACTTCACAGGCTTAATGGGTAGCTGCCGTCAGCTCTTGGAGCATCTAGTTGTGCATAGCTTGCAGATAATGAGCTGATCCATGGTTTGCTCTTCTCCGCATTATCACAGGATATAGTCATAAGAAAATCCCCGGTTTTTCAGGTTGGTCTTACACCTGCCGACTCCAGGTTGTAGCTCGTTGAGCGTTTTCCCTGTCGGCCAGGTTTCTTCATGAGCATGAGTATGTTCTGACACGGTACCGTCCGTTCTGTTATGTTACGGTCTGATATTACACCAGAAATTTAGTCTGAAGGCTGCAGGTTGTTCGGCGAGGGTTTTGTAGTATGGAACAAACTTTGTGTTGATTTGAGTCGGGCAGTTGCTGGTAAATACCCATAGAGAGAATGGACCTCTGGATTTATTGCTTTATTTCCGTCTAGTCCCGGGTTGAATTCACGGCGGATGTCCTGGGCTGAGATACCTGATAGGCAGTAGACCTTTCGTAGTGGAGCTGATCTCAGGCAGCTTGTGACGATCCTGTAAGTCTAACTAGCGCAACGTCAACCTGTCTAGCGGTTGAAATTGTAAACGAGATTTTCAAGATTATCGCAGGCTGCCTGAGATCATACGAAAGGTCTACTGCCTAGCAGGTATCCCACCCCCGAACTTCCGCCATAAGAAATATATATCGGATAACGCAGAGAAATCGTTAACAAAGGCCGCTAGAAGATTTTGGTGAGGCAACAGACAATGCGCCAAGTGGCCATGAAAGCCTTAAAAGTTTTGTAGCAAGAAGAGTAAATGTGCAGTGTAGTGCGGTGCTTGTGTTGTAATAGAATTAATGAAACCTGATGGCAGACCACAACCTGCTGAATGATTTAGGTTCCCATTCGATGGACGGGTCACTTTCAGCGTTGTCGCGTGCTGCGACGGCGTCAGACATAGCGGAGAGGTTTTGCCCAGTACATCGCAGCACAGGAACCGTAACATACAGTACCATTCCTCCCACCACAGTGAACTCACAAAAAGCACTTCTACGAACATGGTTCTAAACCGCTACCCGTTAGTGTACAGTTACCGCTCAAACTAGCATTAGTTCAAATGGTTCAAATGGCTCTGAGCACTATGGGACTTAACATCTATGGTCGTCAGTCCCCTAGAACTTAGAACTACTTAAACCTAACTAACCTAGCCATCACGAGGCAGAGAAAATCCCTGACCCCGCCGGGAATCGAACCCGGGAACCCGGGCGTGGGACTAGCATTAGTGATCTTGTCTATAGAGACACTGGTGGGACAACCTAAAAGGGAAATAACCCATGAAACCGAAATTATCATGAAGACATTTAATCTGATGATGAATATGGAGAACTGCACTTGCTCTACGCAAGCCTTGTACAAGCCTGTCTCAAAAATTGTGTTATAAATCGAGGTTACATGCTTTCAGAATTTCGAATTCTTCGATACATGTTAAACTGAATCCGATTCATGCGTATTGTCTGCTCCAGGGTATTAATAATGAGGGACCGATTGGCTGTGTTTCGATGTATTTTCCAAGAGAGCCTTAGGGCACGGTGAGTCAGCTACTCGACTAACAGTAATGGTTTTCAACAAATGTAGAAATCTGTAAGTTTGTATCCTGTATCTTAACCAGGAAACGCACGTGTCGGTGGCTGTTATTACGATGCTGAGAATGCAGGTCAGGCGGGATTTGAGTTGAACAGTAAGTTGTTCTTGTGGCCTTCACTCTGGAAACTGGTTTGATGCAGTTCTTCACTTTATTCTACACAAGCCTCTTCATCTCTTCCTATCCACTGCAGCCTACGTCAGTTGTAAGCTGCTAATTGTATTCAAGCCTCTGTATCCCTTTACAAATCTCTCACCCTCCCCCCCCCCCCTTCCTCCCGCACTTTCTTCGATAAAGACTTTACGATATTGTGGTAATATTAAGACGATATTTTGTAATTTATATATGACGAAATACAAGTGCATGTATTTGTTATTACGATGCAGGATACAAGTCGAAAAGAATACAGTTAGAATACAATTATAGGCGACATATAAAATCCATTGTATATTACAATAAAATAAGTAAATAATCTCTCCTCCCCCCATATATGCAACAATGTCTTGATAATTTTTGTTCAAAGATCCAGTTTCGTGATACGACCTGCTCTATTAGTGCAGTACGTTAAAAGCGGAGCTTCGTTGTCAGTGAGGACCTGCCCGATACAAATGCAATTCGCACTCTAGATTGATGACTGACGGCTCGAAACATCTGCTAATCGGTGATACAGGTGCCTGAAGTGTCGGTACTAATTAAGATGAATACTGTACCAGCACAGCACTGAGCTGGATGGTGCAATAGTGAAGACATTGAGCTTGTTTTTGGAAAGAGCAAGAGTCCTACAATGATGAAAATCATTCTGGGTGTTGTACAGCGTCATTGATAAAGTACTTTACATATAAACTGTAAAACCGAAGTTTCGGCCGCGTTGCAACGATCTTCCTCAGGGCAAGAATCTTTCCCTGAGGCAGGCCGTTATAATAAGATTGAAAAGTCGTTTTTACAATTTTATTTTATTTTTATTTATTTTATTTATTTATTTATTGTTGCGTGGGACCAAATTAAGGAGAAGTCTCCATTGTCATGGAACGAGTCAATACATGAAATTATAACACGATAGTAGAATCAGATAAAATGAAATATAAAACAACATATTCAGGCGATAAGTCCTAAGTTTAAATAAAGAAAATCAACAATGTAGCACTGGAATTTGCTTAATTTTTAGCTCTTCCAGGAGCTCTTCGACAGAATAGGAGTGAGCCATGAGGAAACTCTTCAGTTTAGACTTAAAAGAGTTTGGGCTACTGCTAATATTTTTGAGTTCTTGTGGTAGCTTATTGAAAATGGATGCAGCATAATACTGCACTCCTTTCTGCACTAGAGTCAAGGAAGTGCATTCCACATGCAGATTTTATTTCTGCCTAGTATTAACTTAGTGAAAGCTGCTAAGTCTTGGGAATAGTCTTATATTGCAAGCAACAAACAACATTAAAGAAAATATATACTGTGAGGGCAGTGTCAGAATTCCCAGACTACTGAATAGGGGTCGACAAGAGGTTCTCGAACTTACACCACATATAGCTCGAACAGCCAGTTTTTGAGCAAAAATACCCTTTTTGAATCAGAAGAATTACCCCAAAAAATAATACCAACCGACATAAGTGTATGAAAATATGCTGTAGTCTTTATATCAAATTACAAAAATTGCTCCAGAAAAGTAGGGTTCTACAAATGTGAAAGATAATTCAAGGTTCACCACTGTCGCGAACCTACAGTCGAGTCGGCGTAAGAGAAGAGCGCTGTTCCCAGCTTTCAACTGTGACGCATAAACGGCTGCAAGCGAAACCAGTAGCCGACAATAAAGTTGTGACAAAAGAGAGGCGTTGCCATAGAGACTAGGACTGTCAAAATATCCGTACGTCGAAATATAGACGTTTCTTCCAAAAAGAATCGATACGCATTAACGATATTTTTATCTCCGAGCCGTTCTAGGCGCTACAGTCTGCAACCTACAAAGTATCTATCTCGGCTCACTGTACTGCAGCCTATCATAGTCTTGTTGTACCGTACACGTTTGCAAATGTGATACAGAAATCTTTAATGGTATAAGATTTAGTGGCATTAAACACAACTCTTTTATTCAAATAATTATGCTTTCGATGATATTTTGTAATAGTCCATTTTTCACCCATAATCGATGTCACACAATTCTGGCAGCTGTACACCCACACTGTTGACGGCTGCTGTGGAAGAGTGGTTCTAGTCGCTTCAGTCTGGAATTGCGTGACCGCTTCAGTCGCAGGTTCGAATCCTGCCTCGGGAATGGATGTGTGTAATGTCCTTAGGTTAGTTAGATTTAAGTATTTCTAAGTTCTAGGGGACTGATGACCTGAGCAGTTAAGTCCCATAGTGCTCAGAGACATTTGAATCATTTTAACTCCGATACACGATATCGAAAGGGCAATAAAGAGTGCCGATGTTTTTATTTTACATCATATTCTTTTCGCAATTTTCGATAAATATTTGAAGTTGTTCTTTTGAAATTGTACTAGAACATAATTTTACTTTCGTTATGTGAAGGAGTCTTACTGCTTTTGAGCTTTCATCACATGTCTTTCTCTTTGACTGTGTGAAGCAAGTGTAGACGGTATAAAGAAGAAGTCCAATTGCATTGGGGGCTGTCAGTGTGAATGAAATAACAAGACATCGCGACGTGAAGAAATAGCACATCAGTTGCGTTAAAAAAAAAGAAAAAAAAATACACTCAAATAGTGTGCTAATTCTTCATATCGGCGTTCTTCAATAACAGTTGCTAAAACTGTTGAAGGAAAGTCTAAATGGCAAGACTGCTCTTTGCGGTGGGCAGAGACGTGTGAGTGGAAATGCTGACATAATCGGCGCTACCAACGGAAAGTGCGTTTAACATCACCACGCAATTTTGGCACTACAACTGGTAGGTAAAAACTGTCGACATGGAAGTGTTGAGGCAAATCCGATATGTGACTAAACCGAACGACGGACCCATCGGACACCTTTTATTGTGCCACTTACCTGCAGTTACCATTTTTAGCAAAGTCGTTATCGCCAAGCGTGAATGTTCATCCTTTCCCTTTCAGTTCTTGCTCTGAGGGTGATAAGCAGGTTGCTAGCTTGTTGATGTAGATAATATCTAATAATAAATCAGTACTTAAATATACAGCTCTAAAACTGGCAGTATATTTATAATGTTCAGCCGATTTTCATTATTTTATTTTATTTTATTTTGTTTTTGGCTGGAACGTCGATATATCTATATTTTTTTCGATACATCGAGGGCCGGCAACGATACTTTGTACATATCGATACATCGGGTTCCCGATATTTTTAAAAATATCAACAGTCCTAATAGGGAGACGTTTACAAAATGAACGTTACTCGGCTGGTTGAAATGGACGGCCTGCAGCTGCGACCGAGCGGTTCTAGGCGCTTCAGTCCGGAACCGCGCTGGTGCTACGGTCGCAGGTTCCAATCCTGCCTCGGGCATGGATGTGTGTGATGTCCTTAGGTTTAAGTCTAGGGACTGATGACAGCTGTTAAGTCCCATAGTGCTTAGCGCCATTTGAACATTTTTTGATATGGACGCGCTAGGCTACTGCGGCGAGCCCATTGCAATTGTTAGGGATCAGCTTACGCCAACTGCCAGCTCAAGTATAGCAACAAATTTTCTATTTAAATTTAAAAGCGTTGCGGTCGAGAAAATCCTGTCAGTGCTGTATCTATTGCTCTTTTTGTTACATTATTGTTCTACTGCGTAATAATCAGTAAGTGAAAACAAATTAAATAGAAGTTGTATCAAAAACCAATTACAAGTTAAATACATTGTGGAATCAGATAACGAACCACTTCAGTTGTAAAAGATTTATTTGTTCAATTACGATCGGTGCCTGGCGATTACAAGCCCATCCTCAGGTGAAATAAAAAGGACGAGGCGCGTGGCCGCCGCACACTGGACGCCAGGTTGCGGGCTGCGGGAAACATCAGGTCGTAAACTTTGTGACGTGTTTGTGGGAACGAACCAACACGTGAGGCCGTCACCAGCCCGCAATCTGGTGTCCAATGTGCGACGGCCACGAGCCTCGTCGTTCTTGTTTCACCCGAAGGTGGTCTCGTAATCGCCAGAAACCCGTTGTGACTGAACAAAAATCTTTTACAACTCAAGTGGTTTATTATCTGATTCCACAATGCTCAGTGGCAGACGTCCTGCCAACCAAATATTACGAATACGCTTTGAAATAGAATCTATTGGCATCCAATACAAACTTCCATTTTCAAGACGAGTGCATTTGTTAAGTGATTCAAGAAATTCAGTTCATTTGCAAATGTCACTTTTTTCATGGTAAAAGATTTTCCTCCATTTCAAGGTTCAATATGGGTCTCGATTGACGAAGTGAATGGCATAAGTGTCCACACTTCCTATAACTAGTTTTAAAAATATAGCATGTAACGGATATAAGTGCACATGCTTCTTCTTTGTGACTGGGGATGGTGTACCGAACAGCATTACATCAGTATTTTCGTCATTTTCAGACTAATAATTATGGCTATTACAAGTTGTATGTTTTTAAGTTGGTTAGTACCTCCAAGTATGTGTGGCAATAGCAAGCCAATAATACTTATTTTCCTTTAGACAGCAGGTCAAGTGATTGAGGTGTGACGTGCATACTGACAAGCGCAGTCTACTTAGTGGTGCAGTTGCTATCATGCAGAAAACATCACCCAGTAAATTTTGTGATGTGTTTGTGGGAAGATTGTTCGACACAGACAAAAAGCAGCCAACACACTGTTGTCCTTGCATATTAAGGTACCACTCATAAAAATATCTTCACTTATACCCGTTGTACCATGTATATAGAACTTCACTTGTCATAAGAATCTGTAATTAAAAAATTAATTATACCTTCCAAGTACCTTTATTGTATCATACAGCCACGGAAATGCGTATCATTCAATATATTTACAAATACTGCACAATGCACAACTTCATGTCTCACTACAACAAAAACTGTAGAAAATGGTGGAAATTCCTTATTGCGTTCTCTAGTGCACAACTCTTCATGTGATCCTAAAAGCGGTCACTAGAACAAGATACAGCCGGCCGTTGTGGCCGACCGGTTCTAGGCGCTTCAGTCCGGAACCGCGCTGCTGCTACGGTCACAGGTTCGAATCCTGCCTCGGACATGTATATGTGTGATGTCCTTAGGTTAGTTAGGTTTAATTAGTTCTAAGTCTAGGGGACTGATGACCTTAAATGTTAAGTCTCATAGTGCTTAGAGCCATTTGAACCATTTTTGCTAGATAATCTATCCGTTTGATACAACCCTCTTAGCTGCTCAAAGCACATTACTTCACATCATTTAATCATGAACGAGGTTTGGCAAAACGCAGTTACGTGGTGGGAAGCAGCATTATTTTATTCCTGTGTACTTAGCTAGTCCGCCATCATTGAACGTTTAGTAAATACGACTGCAACATTGAGAAGGAGCCTAATAAGATATCTGGTACCGCTTTCGACTTTTCGTTGGTGAAGAACTGTTATGGGTCCACTTAAACTCGAGGCGGTTGAGGGGGTACTAGAAGGAGAAGTGGCGACTGCTGACATTGAAGTCTGCAGAGTGGTCTGCTGACCTCATCAGTCGAACACGTTCTCCGAATGACGTGTTGGACAAGAGGACGGCATAGCCGTCAGCTACAGCCAATGCCCCACCAGCACGACAGCGTCAAGGATTATTCCTCAGTTTGGTTAAATCTATCCTGTAGGTTAGACGCCTGCAAAAGAATATCTCCGAATGCTGTGTCATCCGGCACAGCTTTTCATAATCCAGATAAATATTTCGAACCAATACAACTTTCGTAGTTGAGAATAGCTCAACGCGCTCGAGCGAATAATGTGAAAAATAGTACTGTGAGAAGCCTTCAGTCTTTGTGCTGTAGGGGTGTCTTTATTTACAAAAAAAAAAAAAAAAAAAAAAATGGCTCTGAGCACTATGGGACTTAACATCTGTGGTCATCAGTCCCCTAGAACTTAGAACTACTTAAACCTAACTAACCTAAGGACATCACACACATCCATGCCCGAGGCAGGATTCGAACCTGCGACCGTAGCAGTCGCGCGGTTCCGGACTGAGCGTCTAGAAACGCGAGACCACCGCGGCTGGCTCTTTATTTACACTAAACCCGTCATTTACATACACTCCTGGAAATGGAAAAAAGAACACATTGACACCGGTGTGTCAGACCCACCATACTTGCTCCGGACACTGCGAGAGGGCTGTACAAGCAATGATCACACGCACGGCACAGCGGACACACCAGGAACCGCGGTGTTGGCCGTCGAATGGCGCTAGCTGCGCACCATTTGTGCACCGCCGCCGTCAGTGTCAGCCAGTTTGCCGTGGCATACGGAGCACCATCGCAGTCTTTAACACTGGTAGCATGCCGCGACAGCGTGGACGTGAACCGTATGTGCAGTTGACGGACTTTGAGCGAGGGCGTATAGTGGGCATGCGGGAGGCCGGGTGGACGTACCGCCGAATTGCTCAACACGTGGGGCGTGAGGTCTTCACAGTACATCGATGTTGTCGCCAGTGGTCGGCGGAAGGTGCACGTGCCCGTCGACCTGGGACCGGACCGCAGCGACGTACGGATGCACGCCAAGACCGTAGGATCCTACGCAGTGCCGTAGGGGACCGCACCGCCACTTCCCAGCAAATTAGGGACACTGTTGCTCCTGGGGTATCGGCGAGGACCATTCGCAATCGTCTCCATGAAGCTGGGCTACGGACCCGCACACCGTTAGGCCGTCTTCCGCTCACGCCCCAACATCGTGCAGCCCGCCTCCAGTGGTGTCGCGACAGGCGTGAATGGAGGGACTAATGGAGACGTGTCGTCTTCAGCGAAGAGGGTCGCTTCTGCCTTGGTGCCAATGATGGTCGTATGCGTGTTTGGCGCCGTGCAGGTGAGCGCCACAATCAGGACTGCATACGACCGAGGCACACAGGGCCAACACCCGGCATCATGGTGTGGGGAGCAATCTCCTACACTGGCCGTACACCTCTGGTGATCGTCGAGGGGACACTGAATAGTGCACGGTACATCCAAACCGTCATCGAACCCATCGTTCTACCATTCCTAGACCGGCAAGGGAACTTGCTCTTCCAACAGGACAATGCACGTTCGCATGTATCCCGTGCCACCCAACGTGCTCTAGGCGGTGTAAGTCAATTACCCTGGCCAGCCAGATCTCCGGATCTGTCCCCCATTGAGCATGTTTGGGACTGGATGAAGCGTCGTCTCACGCGGTCTGCACGTCCAGCACGAACGCTGGTCCAACTGAGGCGCCACTGTGAAATGGCATGGCAAGCCGTTCCACAGGACTACATCCAGCATCTCTACGATCGTCTCCATGGGAGAATAGCAGCCTGCATTGCTGCGAAAGGTGGATATACACTGTACTAGTGCCGACATTGTGCATGCTCTGTTGCCTGTGTTTATGTGCCTGTGGTTCTGTCAGTGTGATCATGTGATGTATCTGACCCCAGGAATGTGTCAATAAAGTTTCCCCTTCCTGGGACAATGAATTCACGGTGTTCTTACTTCAATTTCCAGGAGTGTATATACTCCGCATACCACCTTGCGGTATGTGGCGGAAGGTAGCTCTGGAAACATCATCTTTTTCCCCTTTCCATGTGACAATCGCGTGGGAAGGACGGCAGTCGGTAAACTTCCGTATGAGCTCTAATTTCTCTGATTTTTCTCTTCGTAGTCGTTTTCCGAGACACATGTGGGAGGAAGTAATGCGTTGCCCGACTCTTCCTCGAACACGTGCTCTCAGAATTTCAACAGTAACCTTCTCTCGTGATACACAATGCCTTGTGCAGCGAGTACCACTGGAATTCGTTGAACAACGCTCTCGCGCTTACTAAACGACCACGTGACGAAACGCACAGCTCTTCGTTAGATCTCTTCTATCTCTTCTGTTAATCCTACTTGGTAAGAGTCCCAGGGTGATGAACAATACCCAAGAATCTATCAAATCATCGAACATATTCTAATGTTTGTTTGCCACTACAGTTCCTATTCACGTGTGACACATGAAACGTACCATTAATTGAATAAAACTTTCCGTAAATTACTTTTCTTGCCTATTCATCTAGGACTTTTTCACTTTTAACTTTATCTTTCCGCTTGATATTTAAAATCCTGCTCTTGAACAATATTTCAAATACTCATACTTCCGTATTCTCAGGTTTCTCCGAGTTCCCGGTTTTGTGCTTCAAACGTTGTGCTTCTGAAACGTGTTACTCCTAGTCCATGTGAATATTTAATATAAACAGAGCTCATAGTCTGAAGAAACCTTTCTTTGTACACACCTTTCATGTTTTATATTTTTGATAGCCATTCTCACGTAATTCTACTTCCTAGGCCCTTGAATTTCTTCTCTTCTTCTTCTCCGTCTTTCCCAATTTTGTGTTCATCAGTCACCTATTATCATTTCTGGCAGTCTTCATAATTTTTGTCTTTGCTCTCTGTGTGTGTGTGTGTGTGTGTGCGTGTGAGTGTGTGTGTGTGTGTGTGTGTGAGTGTGTGTTCTTAACCGAAATTCTATTCTAAGTAACCCGTTTCATTCAACAGTTGTAAAATATTCCTTACTTTCGATCAGAGGGCCTACGTCGTGTGTAGACAGTATTGTTCCCTGATAGTTCATTGCATTCCATTGAGTACTTATTGTAAGAATATTGCATCAGTCCAATGATTTGATTGTAAGAACATTGTATCAGTCCAATGTTCTTACAATAAGTACTCAACTGTGTTTAAATTTTTATGTTGGTGGTTGATCCCTTCAGCTCCCCGCGTAAATTTCCCTCTGTATTTTCCCGACACTGCATGGAGAAACATAAGCTTCTGCAATGATAGTCGCCTTCTGCAGCATATTAAGCAGACAATGTCATCTTCTATAAGCGTATAGTCTTATAATTGGTGAAAGTAACGATCACGGTTTCGCGTCGCTTAAGACTCTGCATTCGTATTCGGGAAAAGTGGATTTAAAATCCTTGTCCGGCCATCCTGATCCATAGTTTCTCAAAATTGCTACAGGTGTACTACAAAATTCTTCCTTAAAAAACACAGCTACGTATTTTCCTATCATCGTCTTCCATTTGAGCTCGTTCTCCGTCCATGATTATCTCGGCGTAGACAAGACACTAAACGACAAATTTCCTTCTTCTGACGAGTGAAATATCTCACAGGCAGACAATGTAGGAATGTGTGTGTGTGAATTCCTAGACTTACACGCTACTTAATCTAACTTATGCTAAGAACAAGACACGCATCTATGCCCGAGGGAGGACTCGAACCTCCAGTGGGATGGGCCGCACAGTCCGGCACATAACGCCTCAAACCGCGCGGCCACTCTGCGCGGCACAAAGTAGGGGACACTATGCAGAGCAAGGACGCTCTTGTTTAGACCTCGAGAAAACACTGCTAAGTGGATTTTCGATGCATGTGGGTCGTGTCTGATAGCTTCACCACAGGCCAGATAAGCCTGATGCCGTGTTGGTAAAATCTAGAGGTCGTAGGTCAAGAGCCGCGGTCGGCACGTGTCGCAGGGCGTGCTCCGTCACAAGCCCCGGTTATCTGCATGTGGAAGAGGAGCAGAACGCCGCGCTGGTGACTATGGGCAGCACAATGATAAGCTCGTCACGTGCCTTAGGAGGCCAGATATTCGCAATCTAAGTGCTGTGTTAGAAAGCTATTTTTGTTGCTGTTCTCAAAAGTGATTTGTTTTTACCACCGCATTAGCATATGTTCACTGCTCGGCTACCAGTAGAACAGGTCTGTGGACGAGTTCCGGAGATGTTGCTTCAAAGAGCGAATGATAGGGAAGGAGAAATAAGAGGGAGAGGGGGAGAGAAGGGGGATGAGGGAGAAATAAGAGATATCTTCAACATTTCGAGGCCCTGTCAGCAACTGTATGCATATTAATTTTAATTTTAATAATCAACATCCTCAGCTGCACCATTTACCTAGAATTTACCTAGGTTTCAGTCGGGATAACCCAACCTTCTTCACAATAACAGTAATCACCGTTTGTCCATAGTGGACATTGTCAAGCTAAAACTACAAACCCATAAATTGTCGTCAGACTGTAAAAACTTATGGGTTTGTAGTTTTAGCTTGACGATGTCCACTGTGGACAAACGGTAGTTACTGTTATTCTGAAGAAGGTTGGGTTATCCCGACTGAAACCTAGGTAAATTCTAGTTAAACGGTGCAACTGAGGCTGTTGAATATTAAAATTAAAATTAAGAAATAAAGGAAACAGAGAGAGAGAGAGAGAGAGAGAGAGAGAGAGAGAGAGAGAGAAGTGGTAGTGGCTGAAAGAGAGAATCTCATATCAGAGCCACTGCGAGTTTGAAGTCAAACGGTCATCAGTTCAAAAGTGGATTTCAACTCAGTGATTAACTAGACATTGTCCTAATTGAGATGAGGTTTCTTTGCCAGTGTTCGACAGGACGCAACAAAACATTTGTGAAGAAACAAACGCTGAACAGGGCTCACGTTACAGCTTCACATTTTCGTACACAAAAAGCCTTTGCAGACGTGAAAATCACGATAAGTGTCAGAAAGAAAAACCTTGCCCGTTTCCCTCCACCATCTTCTGGTGAACCTCGATGTTTTTGATCTGAAGTACGACACTTGCGATCTCATTCACTAAGCTACTCACAGCGAGGCACATCTGTTATGACCTTAACGCTCTGGTCTGAGCAATATGGCAGAAACACCCGTCCGTGTAAGAACAAAATGCTTTCTGTCCTTCTTCATCGTTCAAGTACTTTCTAGATGTCATTCTGATTAGCAGGAACGTGACTTTGGAATCACCTCCCGTATTATATTAGAGAACTATATAACATGTCCAACTTCAGAAGACGTACCTACTAAAGCAACAACAATGATTACCATCGTCCCCGTATGCGGAACTCGTTCTATCGGAAAACATCTATTTTGTACACCTATAAACTCTTTTTATTTATGCTATTATAATTGCTATTATTGTCATTAATAATAATAATAATAATATTACAGCTATTATCATTATTTATGACACCAAGAACTGTAGTAGAAATACTGCCAGTATCGCTTTATTGTTTCATATTTCCTCACATTGTCCCTATACACACTTAAAATAATTTTAACACTTCTTCTGATATTAAAATTGTTATTTCTTAGGTAACTATGAGTCAAAAAGGTATTGTACGTGTGAAACTCTCATCGGATGTAAGAGAGGGCCTGATGACCGTAGTAAGATCGGTTCAAAGAAAATGTTTCTTATGTACCAGAAAAAGGATCTTTCTCAATAACATTTTCTTTTGCTGTGTCAAGAGCAGTTAATTGCCAACACGTATCTTCTCCTTTTTGTACCTACAGTTCGACTCACAATAAGTCGAGAGAATGGGTTTCAGAGCGTTCAGTTTACTGACTACTGACTACTTGAGAATGTGTGAGATTATGTTTGGCTTACATTCTTTATATTAGAGAAGCAAACGTTTCCTGATTGAAGCTGGCAGTTTGATGATTACCATACTAAAATAAATGTCGTGTGAGTTCCAGCCTGGTGCGAATCTTTCCCGTGCATGTCAGTTTGGCTTCTCATTTTACCTAGCAAATTGTAATGTGGCCTCATGAAAGTTCATGGACCCCGTTTCAGAGATTCTCATCACAGAAAAATCGGAGATGGTCCCCAGGAAAAATAATCGCCACATCACGGAGGTGGTGTTCAATGATATTCGAAATTCCCAAGTCCCTCGGTCACGAGATCAGGTGGAAAATACTATGAATTTTAACTCTCTAAACAGCAGACCTTTACTCAGAACTCACTTGCACTTCTTGGAGAAGAAACGATACACAAGTTGAAAATAAGCCACGTTTTACTGTCATCTGAAAAAAAGAGGAAAAGAAGATAGATGCACAATAAAGAACCTCGTGTTGCGATGCTCTGCTGTACGCCGACTTCTTAGGGGCCAACATTTTATTCGACGTTTATTGTTTCTCTCTATTGCTAGTTGTCACTTGAAGTTCAGAATCTCATCACTGTCGGACCTGGGAGGGGGAAAGAGGGAAGGGCACAGAATTCCATAAAGTACAGGAACAGTAGCCAAGAACCAGTAGCTAATTTATCACCTTTCGGCAACAAATAAAAGTGAGTTGCAGACTTGTCGTCACATGGTCTTACTTTAAAAACAACGGCCTGTGCGACACAACATAATTATATTAGTTGTGTTCCGGAGAGAAAAAACTTACAAAGATGAAATGAACTACGTTTCGTTTCGTTTTGTGCTCCGAATATTTGGCAGCTACTTGCTGCTTTCCTTATGTTTTAGTTTCAATGATATTTGCGAAACGAACTGGCAATAGAGTTCTCTTTTACACCGTGACGAGATCAAGATCCCGAAATTAGACAACTCGCATTACATTTTGCTCCTGCGTAACGGTTAAGGGATCGCAGAGAGCCATAATCGTGGCTCTGGATTTTGTAACTCTTAATTTGCTCTGGCACATCTTTCCTGAGGGCGTAATTGCTCCCACCTACCGAAACAGCGAAACAGCACCACTCGTCGGTTGTGTTTTTCTCGTGGCTACATTCAACAAGGAAGAGTGAAAATAATGCGTTTCATGCTCGACATCTGAAGGTGGTAAGCTTACGTTGTGCAACACTCTTACAGAACGGACAAGAACTGCCGTCATATCCCAAGTATGTTTGTTTGTTTGGATCCTCGAATAAGATAAATACTTTTCTTCCTTCCTTTTTTCTTCATTTTTACCTTTTCACTAATCGACAAGAATAATATGAAATTATTTTTAGACTTTTGGAATTTATCTTGCCGAACATACGTAGTAAAACGAATTTCTGGAACTACTTAGTTTTTATATTACACTTTTTTAAAATGTGTTGACTCTTCTACTTATCCTGCAATACTACAATTTGATGTTTATGCCCATACCGAAACGTCAATAATCATTAATAGCTATTGTTAACTAACGCAGTAAAATCCTAAGTTATGAAGAAAGAACTATGGAAGAAAGGATGTAGACCACGCAATAAGCGGAGAACAAGATCCTGATACATTTCTAAAAAAGTAGCGTACAGCTGACAAAAATTAATATATCAGCATTTGACGTTGAATCAGTGCTTCTAAACTTAAATGACAAAAGGAAAGTATTTTGAAAGTATCTATCTCGGCTCACTATACTGCAGCCTATCATAGTCTTGTTGTACCGTACACGTTTGCAAATGTGATACAGGAATCTTCAATGGTATAAGGTTTAGTGGCATTAAACACAACTCTTTTATTCAAATAATTATGCTTTCGATGATATTTTGTAATAGTCCATTTTTCACTCATAATCGATATCACACAATGCTGGCAGCTATACACCCACACTGTTGCCGGCCGCTGTGGCCGAGCGGTGCTAGGAGCTTCAGTCTGGAATCGAGTGATCGCTACAGTCACATATTCTATTCGATTTCTGTCTCGGGCGTGGATGTGTGTGATGTCCTTAGTTTGGTCAGGTTTAAGTAGTTCTAAGTTCTAGGGGATTGATGACCGAAGATGTTAAATCCCATTGTGCTCAGAGCCATTTGAACCCACACTGTTTTCCCAAGTTAGTGGTGTTCACAAAAAACGTATAATCTCTGAGAAGGTGCGATATTCTTTTTTATCGAGCGTAAACCAAGGAGGTTAGGTGTCAACAATGTCAGTAACATGCATCTTTATTAGATGTTGTGTATTGTACTGTAGTTAACAACATGTCACTAACTATTTATCTTCATTTCGGACTCTGGGACGAAAGCTACAGGTTGAAGAAGCATTAAAGGTGAGAATTAAATACAAATCTGAAGTTACTGTAGATAGCACATCTGCAAGCTATTTTATTTCTCGAGTTTTGGCGCGTTTTTTTATGATAAATTTTAATTTACATATTACTGAGCAAACAAAAGAACATCTTATACAGCAAACAGAAGTTGCTTACACTGCTGTAGTTCCAAAAGACTATTTCCTTTATACGCGATTCGTGAGGTCCCTGTAGTCGCTTCGATATCGTGAGTCACGTAATAAAAGATTGATCTTGTTTATACAATCCTGTCATAGCATGAACAGGATAGCATTGCCCTTATCCGATTTAAGTTCTACAATATCAGAATCTCCTCGTATGATACGGTGGCACTCTCCTTAGGCGAAATATTGCTCCTGTGTGTGGAGTGGCTCTCGTCAGCATTTGTCAAGAAACTCCACGGACTTCCTCCGCTGCATCGGCTATAAGCGTATGAATGACCTTCTTGTTGGAGTTGACGATATTCGCTATTCATGGTGAAACGAGCATAGTAGGAGTATAATTTCATCGGAGGTTTTGTCTAAAAATTTTGACACGCCTTACAGTAAAAACGAATTCTTTATTTTGGTATTTACTTTCACGTTTACTATAAGGATATAAACTTCCTTCCATTGACACGTTCACGACCAGAAAATGTCAATACCAGTTGGTACACGATTCGTCAATGTCTAAACTCTCCTAAGAAGGTGAGAACAAAACGGTATTAATACGGGATTAAAAATTTATGTCCAGCGTGTTTGAGTTCGAAGAAGTCCATTGATCACCCCATAAAACAATGTCTATATTGCAATGTTGTTTCTCGACTAGCTTAAAAGAGCCTTTCATCGGATTTTAGTCGATTCTGGAGTTCCAACATTTATGAATTGGTAGTAGTGAGTTCTTATTGCATTATGGCCATTCTGGTAGCCCGTTTGGCCGGACCGGAGGGGGGGGGGGGGGGGGGGGGAATCTCTGAAAGTATTGGTAACCATGTCGCAGATGTATACTTCTGACTACATCATATGTTTGACACATAGAGAATACTTAAACAAACTTCACTGCGCTATTCTGCTACTGGGTAAACTAACGTAAGCGTCGTTGTTCTGAAAGCAAATGTATCCGGTATCCTGGCAGTCCCGGTGTGTTTCTACATGATTTTTTTCTTCATTCTAACCTTACTAGTCTTTTCTTGAAGATGATGCAGTTTGTGATAGTGGAGGAGGTATTAATGGAAGTAATAGAATTTCAGCTTGCTGATGGATGTTGCCCGTTCATAAATGGTTGAGAATGATGAAATACGTCATAACAAAATCTCCGCAATGAACGGTTAGCAGCAGCAAGAAGAGGTGGAAATAGTATATTATAAGTGTGTTATTCAAAGGCTTTGGAATGTCTGGAAGATCTCAAAGGACATATGTACACTTACTAGAACGTATGGTCGTTCATCTCGGACACTTGAGATACTGATAAGCTGTGTAGACTTTAGCTTGTCACCGTATGACAATGGGTTGTGTTCTCAAAAAGTCACAGAATATTTTTGGAAGTATTAGTTTCTTCAGCTGTTATTGATTAATTTTCTCTTGTACTTAAATGAAGACTATGTAAGAAAGGCGATGATCAACACAAATTGTATTTAAGTAGTTCATCAATTGTTTTATGTATAGGCCAATAACTGATGATGACCGAAGTACAGAGGACATTAAATGCAGACGGCTAACACCAAGAACACCGGTTCTGAAAAACAGCGTTATGTTAACATCTAAAACAAATTTAGGTATTGGTAAGGCTTTTCTGAAAGCATTTGCCCAAAATGTAGCATTGCATGGAAGTGAAACATACAATGTAAACAGTACAGCCAAGGTGAGAAGTGAAGCTCTGAAATACGATGCTAAATAAAAAGACTGAGGATCAGATGGGTAGATGGCACGACCAGCTATTGAGCTGAATCTGGGAGAAAACACAAAGAAACACGTACTGCCTGATAGGATAACCTGGGGTGTCGAGGAATAGTCAATTTAGTGATGGAGGGAAATATGGGGTGTAAAAATTGTGGAGGGAGATCAAAGCTTGACTATAATAAGCAGCTCAAGGGCTGCAGTAGATACATAGAAATGAAGAGGTTTGCACAAGATAGAGAGCTGTGTCAAACCAGTCTTTGAGCTGAAGACCTCGACAATAGTGAGTCAGTGCCTGAGTTCTTTTTGGTTGTGTTTGCGGACTAAGGTGCTGCAGTCATGGACTGTGCGGCTGGTCTCGGCGGAGGTTCGAGTCCTCCCTCGGGCATGGGTGCGTGTGTTTGTCCTTAGGATAATTTAGGTTAAGTAATGTGTAAGCTTAGGGACTGATGACCTTAGCAGTTAAGTCCCATAAGATTTCACACACATTTGGACATTTTGTGGTTGTGTTTCTCGTATTCAAGAACCTCACAGGGACGTGTGTGAAATTCTCCTTTTCCTACTGTGTGTTGCATCTGCGAATGCGTTCATCCAAATCAGTATACGCATGAACTCAACTCAGTCGGTACAAGGCATCTTCTCGTACCCCGCACCACCACCAGAATTAGACTCTATTCTCAAGGTACTTCACAGCTCCCACAAGGCGGTTCGTCGATCCCCAAGAGTTAGATGACAAAGATCGTGCACAGGGCTACCGATACCCAGGAAGTGACGATCCAGTCATTCTATCAGCGACATAAATTGTTGGCCTTCAAAGGGTAGCTGTAGAATATAATTGGATACTTCCACATTCAGAAATAAATTCTAAGGAGATGTATGTCTTCTCAATCTTCTTTGAAGACGGCCAATTTGATGGCCTGCTAATACTGTTAAACATTTGAGCTCGATTCACAGTTGACTGAACCGAATAGACGTCACAACATGCCAAAATGCATTTCAAATGGTGGCATTCGCACAGGTCGTTGACTGAACGGAACGGGATGGGACGGAAAGGGACGTCAACGTCAATGTTTCTCGGAAAGAAACATTTTATGTTGACATTTTGGGGGGACGGTATGTAACCTAGCCTCGCCATACTCACTAATGTTATGGTACATAGTGAATTCCTACGTTTGTGTCTTTAGAATCTTTATTTAATGGTTTACTTTATTTTGTGACACTTAACAAAGGTGCCGTCATGATGTCGGTATTTTTACTATGGGGTAAGACACTTGCAGAAAAAAGGGCAGATATCTGAAAGCTAAAAATGATTTTAGTTTCACAGTACCAGGACAAAGAGAATGGCAACTGTGTGCATAAATAGGAAAGTTAATTAATTAATAGGTCAGTACATGCACCTGCATGGAAGATGATTATCAAAACACACTGTATTTTTCTGTTGGCAGTACACGAACAATAGAGATACACTACACTTACGGTACACAGAAAGAGAAATACATAGACTATGTGATCAAAAATATCCGGACACCTGGCTGAAAATGACTTACTAGTTCGTGGTGCCCTTCATCTGTAATGCTGGACTTCAATATGGTGTTGGTCCACCCTTGGCCTTGGTGACAGCTTCCACTCTCGCAGGCATACGTTCAATCAGGTGCTGGAAGGTTTCTTCGGAAATGGTGGCCCATTCTTCACGGAGTGCTGCACTGAGGACAGGTACCGATATCAGTGAGGCCTGGCACGAAGTCGGCGTTCCAAAACATACCAAAGGTGTTCTATACGTTTCAGGTCAGGACTATGTGCAGATCAGACAATTACAGGGATGTTATTGTCGTGTAACCACTCCACCACAGGCCGTGCATTATAGATAGGTGTTCGATCTTGTTGAAGGATGCAATCGCCATCCCCGAATTGCTCTTCCACAGTGGGTAGCAAGAAGGTGCTTAAAAAAGCAATGTAGGCCTGTGCTGCGAAAGTGCCACGCGAAACAACAAGCGGTGCAAGCACCTCCATGGAAAACACGACCACAGCATAGCACCACCGCCCCCCCCCCCCCCCCCCCCAAATTTTACTGCTGGCACTACACGCACTGGTAGAAGTTCGTTCACCGGGCATTCGCCGTACCCACACCCTGCCATCGGATCGCCACACTGTGTACTGTGATTCGTCACTCAACGTTTTTTCTCTGTTCAATCGTTCAATGTTTACCCTCCTTACACGAAGCGAGGCCTTGTTTGGCATTTACCGGCGTGATGAATGCCTTATGAGCTGCCGCTTGACCATGGAATCCAAGTTTTCCTTACCTTTCGCCTAACTGTCATAGTACTTGCCATGGATCCTGATGCAGTTTGGAATTCCTGTGTGATGGTCTGGATAACTGTCTGCATATTACACCTGACCCTCTTCAACTGTCGGCGGTCTCTGTCAGTCAACAGACGAGGTCGGCCTGTATGCTTTTGTGCTGTACAATTCCTTTCACGTTTCCATTTCACTATCACTTCGGAAACAGTGGACCTAGGCATGTTTAGGAATGTGCGTACAGACGCATGACACAAGTGACACCCAATCACCTGACCACGATCGAAGTCGATGAGTTCCACAGAGCGCCCCATTCTGGTCTCTCACGATGTCTAATGACTACTGAGGTCGCTGATATGGAGTACCTAGCAGTAGGTGGCAGCACAATGCACCTAATATGAAAAACGTATATTTCAGGGTGTATCCGGATACATTTGATCACATAGTGTATATGCACACCAATAAGAGACCAACAGGTATTGACAACATACGAAGAGTACTTGCAGACATGACGTAACAGACATGCATATAAGCAACGTAACAACAGAGGGTGGGCAGCGACACCCACAATGATAGCGCAGTAGTGGCACTGAAGAGGAAGAGGAGGAAAATGAGACGTGAGAGTAAATAAGACACCCAGAATTATGAATCAGACGTAACATGCCAAAATATACTGATAGCCGTACGTTTCAGTCAAATATTGCTTAAGGATAGTGAACACTAGAGTAACTGAGTGTAAGATGCTGGCAATCTAGCCAAGAATGCACCCAGTGCTGTACATGGAAGAATACCTAATGTTACTGCATAGGATTAGCAATAAAATTTCTCTATTACGAGCTGTATAACTATTCTGTTGTGACTGGCAGTCAACAGTTCTAATAAATCTGTCCTCTGTTCTATCGTCTTTTTACATTCTTCTTGAAACAACAAAATTTTGTTTATATTTGAACCTCAAATTACTGTTAATTTAAGGAAGTATTATTCCTTGTCAAATGTTGCAGTCAAAAGCAAAACAAGAAACTACAAAAAAGGTGAAAAACGAAAACTTAGTATATATGATCTGTTTTAGACTAACAGGTAACAGCTCTTTAAATTTGCAAAAAAAAAAAAAAATCGTGAATGGTATCCCACAACCTCACTTTCTCCGTTGGGAACTGACATTGTGTTGTTGTTCCGTCACACCACTGTTCGACTGTGACGTTCCATTCCCCTCCGTTGACGTGCAGCGCTGAGCGCCCTTTTAGTGTGAGAGGACTGCGTGCACCGTACCGCCTGGAAACAAAAGCGGGGGAAGAGCACAGAGAGCACGGCTCAGCAGTGCACGGCCGCGCCCGCTGCAGCAACGGGCGGTTGCTCAACCCGCGGCGGAGGCTTCTCCTCGTCCGCCTCTACCTCCTCCTCCGGAATGCGGCTCTCCGCAGCCAGCAGCCGGCGATCCACGGACAGATACGGCTGCCAGCTGCGCGCCGCGGGGGCGGAGATACACTGTGCGCTTGTTTTACAAGATGCGCGGCCTCTGGGATCTCGTTGTGCCGGCAGTTTCATGCCGTTCGAACTGAACCACATGCCACCTACCTCGATTTACAATATCTCTGGAGCGCATACAACGCACTGGACCAGTCTAGATTCCGATGCGCATATTGCAGTGTAAGCCCGTTTTATACGATCGATTTACTTGCCACAATCAATTGCTCGTTGTGAGTACGGGTCAAATGTCAGCGCGTGAATCAGCTCTAACCACGTCGCCACCGTGTCAGTAACGTCGAAAAACAATTGACTGTGCGGAGTATAGGTTTGTAAAATCCTGAGTATTGTGCAGACTACGCATGCACAGAAAGAGGAAACTGCGGCGTCGTCTGCTAGTAACGGAAGTTAACCAGTTCTCCCCGCCCTCAGTCAATTCATAGTGATGGATTTTGTGCTTTTGTGTTTTCTTTACCTTTATTTTATTTTATTTCTGGGACACACTACCAAGGCTGCAAGAAGTCTTACTATTTGTACTGCTACTGTTCTCCCACGAGATAGACCAAATATCTGCAAGCAAACGGAGATGCACGTTTAACAACTCCTGGGCAAAGAAGAACTCAACACTGTGCATAAACGTAAACGTAAATAGATAAACATTTTTAATGAAAATCGTTGCAGCAGTGAGAATCTCATCTCTATTGAAAGGGGAAAATAACTTACTATGTTATTGGGTTAGAAAGAAAACATAAAATACAACGGTGCCGTTTACGGCCCTCCAAATGTCATTTGATGTGTTAGTGTATATTTATTTTCTCTAACAAATAAGTGTTGATTTTTAGAAACGTATGGACGACAATCTCTAGTTTTCCAATTCTCGGCAGCATGGTAAATTTGACAAACTTCGCAGAAGAGAAGTCTCTACACACACAATTTTGGAATTACTTTATTTATTTATTTGTTTCCCACAATTAGCCCACTATCTATATAACAGTTTCTGGGCAGTATTATTACCAATACCGTTCTCCTAATTCAGTTACTACTGTGACAGTGTATTAACAATTAGAGTTTCTTCTAAGTTCTTTGTTAATATAAATACAGGTTATAAAAAATACAAAGATTGGAAAACATCAATAAATAATGATTAAAGACAACACGAATAGTAAAGAAAGGTGTGAGGGAAGTTAATGAAAGATATAATTTATCCCTGAAATTGTAGCTGTTTCATTGACGAGGGCTCGTGAATACTTCGAGTATGTCGTCACAGAAACGGCTTTACAAGCATTTGGTTTTACAATTGATATCTTTTGCTTTACATAATAGTTTTCCTTAGTTAATTGAGTTATGAATTAATCGTAATCTAATCATAATCATATACTTTTTACACTATTTTATTTGTTCTATTGTTAGATTCTGTTATGTCACGTTGGTCTTTTGGCCTTGGATGGATAACTATATTAACATTTGAATACCACGTTCACTTTCTGTACCTGTTGGTTCATCCGAATCAGTGTCAACGTCGTATCTGTGCCACATGTTTTGTTGTCGTACTTGTTTTGCGTTTTTTAGTGTTTTTAAGTATGGCCTATTTTGTCTCTAAGCTTCATAAAGAGTTTGAGAGCCGCGCGGGATTAGCCGAGCGGTCTTGGGCGCTGCGGTCATGGACTGTGCGGCTGATCACGGCGGAGGTTCGAATCTACCCTCGGGCATGGGTGTGTGTGTTTGTCCTTGAGATAATTTAACGGTTTCATCTGTGAAAGAGGATGTGCTTTTTTTAATTATCAGCTTGGGAGTGGAAGGGGCATGAAATCAATACAAAAACATTTCTTTTCACGATGGTATCCCTCTTGATGCAGAACGAGCTGATATAAAACAGCTTTAGTACTTATTCTCATTATATTTCACCAGTTTCCACCAGGCTCCTGTTGTCACCTGTGCCAGTCAGACTTCAAGAACAGACTGGATATCATTACAGACGTTTGTAAGGTAGGACAAGTCGAACTCTCACATAATCATTGTATTACACAGCTGAATTGAGGACTTTTTAGTAGCGTGTTATTTTAGATCGAGATTTATAGTCAGTATAGAAGTAAAATCAGCTTTGTCACAGGTAAGTATGTTTTGACCCTTGCTGTTCATGTTGTATATTAGGTTGCAGACAATATTAATAGTAAACTCAACCTTTTTGCAAATGATGCATTTATTTGTAACGTACTATCAGAAAGGAGCTACATAAATATACAGTGAGATCTCAATAAGATTTCAAAGTGGTATACAGTTTAGCAACGTGCTTTAAATGTTCAGAAATGTAAAATTCTGCACTTCAAAAAACGAATAAACTTAGTATCCTATAACTATAACATCAATGAGTCACCGCTGGAATCGGCCAGCTCATACAAATACCTGGGTATAACACTTTGTAGGGATGTGAAATGGGATTATCACATAGGCTCAGTCGTGGGTAAAGCAGGTGGTAGACTTCGGTTTATTGGTAGAGTACTGGGGAAGTGCACTCAGTCTACAAAGGAGATTGCTTACAAATCACTCGTGCTACCAGTTCTAGAATGTTGCTCATGTGTGTGGGGCCCATAAAAAATAGCAGTGACAGAGGATATTGAACGTATACAGAGAAGGGCAGCACGAATGGTCACAGGTTTGTCTGATCCAGGAGAGAGTGTTACAGAGATGTTGAACGAACTGAACTGGCGGACTCCTGAAGACAGACGTAAACTATCACGAGGAAATCTATTTAAAATATTTCAAAAACCGGCTGTAAATGATGTTTCTAAAAATATACTACAACGTATCGCTCACATCTGGATCTTTAGGATAAGATTAGAATAATTACTGCACGTTCAAAGGCATCCAGACAATGATTCTTCCAATGCTCAAGACGTGAATGGAACGGAAAGAAACCCTAGTAATTGGTGCAGCGGGACGCACCGTTTGCCATGCACCTCACGCTGGTTTGCACAGTGTAGACGTAGATGTAGAGGTCATTAACTTTATTGATAATTTTCTCTCATATCTGTCGTCATCCAGTGCTAGTATTACATTAATAGGCTATTGAACCGAACAAGAAACTAAGAACCGTGAAGAGTGAAGTTCAGAACCACGCGCAGCCATTCTGCCTTCGATTTTCCTTAATTTCCGAAAAATTGCAGCGGTAGAACTCTGTTGTTATCTTATTCGTTTGATTTGTTTCTTTACGTTCGTCTAAGTCAGCGAGTGAAAGGTTAGTGAAGGGCTGTTATAACCATTGGTGCAACCGTGAGGAGATGAACAGTCTTGACGTGATTATTGGACAGTTATACACAAAGTGCACAGGAATGCAATTTTTCATATTATTTTGGGATGAGAATGAGGTTACGTTACGGAAATATGCTATTTCGCATCTGTTAACTCTCTAGAGACAACGGAAAAAAGTAACAAATTGCACATGCTTTAAGAGTAACTATTGTAAATCTAGAGGCGATGTGAGAGCGAGTTCCTCCATCCCTCCATCCAGCTGTATTTATTTCCTTGCTGTTTTACAGAAATTGCGTGATTGTAGAACCTATACTACGACAAGGTTATTTAGATGCTATAAATGGACTGTGATACTTTTAGGTGCGACAGTCATTATATGCATCTTGCAACTTGATATTATCACACGAACGCATACAACAAACACATACAAGAAAGAAAAATTTACCATTGGCTGACCGAGCGAGGTGGCGCAGTGGTTAGCACACTGGACTCGCATTCGGGAGGACGACGGTTCAATCCAGCGGCCGCCCATCCTGATTTAGGTTTCCGTGATTTCCTTACCGATTCGCTCCAGGCGAATGCCGGGATGGTTCCTTTGAAAGGGCACGGCCGACTTCCTCCCCCATCCTTCCCTAAACCGATGAGACCGATGACCTCGCAGTTTGGTCTCTTCCCCCAAAACAACCCCAACCCCAACCAGTGGCTGAAATCCTTTAGAACACCAGAAAAAATCACAGCGTCTTTTGAGAATGAAACCGACGATATTTGAATTATTGTGATAACATATAAGATATTATGTAATAAGTAGGCAAATAGAACAAAGAAAATAAAAACCAGCCATTCAGCAGTGACATAAAATAGATTGTTCGTGAACCCTACTGTGGAATACACATACGTCTGTCAGCTCTCATAAGGAATAGTATCAACACTTCTTTGTTTCCAAAGACCTTATTCGAGCCAAATATTATGCGGAATAACTTGAGTGTAGATAACTTAGTAATTTAGCTCACTAGTCAGTGATTAGGCTGCAAGTTGCTTTGATAAACTAGTGATCAACATCTCGCTTTATACTTCGGTTTTTCCTTGCCGATATTTTCCTTGTGTCACGGAGGATTACAAGGTCAGTTCCTTAATTCTATAACAACGATCGTAAGCGAAGATAAGATATTTGGTATTATCTTCTTGTAGCCCTAAATAATCTGAAACAGTCCACTCCAAGCAGAAAAACTATTTTGCTTTATTTTCTTGCAGCGAAGTTGATGTGTTTTGTGACGTAGTAATATATGCGCACATTCAAAAATCGCTGGGACTGGTATTCCATTGCCTATGATGTGCACAGCGCCACACCTTAACGAGACCGAGACAGTGCAAAATACCGAATAGTAGTTTATAGCGGCGAAGAATCTGGTAGCCCAGTAAGCACCTTATAGCAGCGGCTCAGAAAATTCTACAAGGCACTTGTTGAAGAAAATGTATATGTATACTCCTGTTTTAATGATAATTGTGATTTCGTGACCCGTTTTTTGAATCGTAACTATACTATTGTTGTCTGTGTATAACGTTCTGCTAGTGGTGGTTACCTCAGCAGAACAAAATTTCTGTCGCTTCGCAGGTACATATCATGATACAGTCATTCGTCTTTGAAACTCTGCTCTAGAAATTAAGATACACTGCTTACCATTTCTTCTCTGCCGAGGAGGATCGTAAAGCAACTTGAACAGTAGTATTACGGTGTTATGCCAACACAATGATTTTAATTGCGTGGCCGTGACGATTATTCACCAAGCGTTTTACGAGTGCGTGACTGCGGATTCCATTTAGTAAAAATAGGAAAACTTCTTTTAAGAATGACAGTTTGATCACACGGCTATTAAACATTACCTTTCTGGATTGTTTTTTTTTTTTTTAAGCTATGAAATGTTTCACTAAACAGTAGGAAGAAAGTTCCAATGGAAACAGCATTATAATCAGCATAAGACAAATACCTTTGTCAATTGATCAAACGACCAAAAATGACGATACGTTTCTACTTTTTTTCTGATTCCTTTTCATTACTTTAAGCATAAATAGTGAGATCGGGAGATCGGAAACACTTTTACTTCCGTAGAGAATAATTTAGCGTCGTCTGCTGCAGATTTCCTATGAAATAAACCTGGGAAAATGTGTTAAATAAACCTGTGCCATAACTGGGAAACAGAAGCTCATTTTCAAGAATGCTGTCTGTGTATGTTATGCTGCACGCCTCGAAATCTGACGTACCGTTTCATCTAAGTGATACAATACATTGTATGCTCATACATACCATACACACATTGATGTCCTGTGTTCCATGTTAAGTACGTAGTTAGTTGTCTTATGTTAAAGAACATAAGAAAATCAATTCAAGGAAAGATCTATGGTACGAAGTTTTTCGGTGGGATGTGATTTGATCATTCTTATTCAAATTTAGCACTTCACTTGACTTTCATCACAAAATCGCATTATTCTAAACTAAAAAAAGAAAGTTATTTACGTCTTTGCGATCCTTGATTTATTAATCAGGTTTATTTTACAAACTGGAGATATTAATGTTTCTCGTAATGAGAAAAGTCTGTATTACAGAAACAAACACAATTTTTTTCGCGAACTAGCTACAATAGACTTATGTTTAGCTTTACCCCTGTATCTCCTTCTTCGATTTCCAAATTTTTACTATCAGGCTGTATAGACAACAAGGATCTTGGTTCAGCTATTTGATCTTGGACAAAGGAAGCATAGAGTTCAGTACCACCTCTTCGAAGTCATTAGACGGATCTTCAGCTGGAATATAATAAGGATAAAAGAGGGAATCGGTCTTTCTATCGTTGAGAGAAACATATCATCAATCACCCGAACTAATTTGAACGAAGCCATTGAAGAAATTAATCTGGAGTTTTAAACCACAGTTCTCCAGGATACGAATCTAATTTCTTAATCAATGCATCAGATAGATAGATGAGATTTTACTGCCTCAGGCAATATCTGTTTAACTGAAATGCTTTCGCTAGTGGTGGCGGACACGAATGAATCGAAAATTACGAAAAGAAACGAGTTGCACAAAAGACTCGGTCCACATTGTTCGAAGATATTCCACGTCATTTTCGTGCATGTTTGTATGTGGAATGATGGAACAACCCAGCTCACCTCACACATCATGCTCGTGAACATCCATTTCAGACGTCCTCTGGGAAATAGACTGGATGATTATGACCCCGTTTAGTGGTCAGCCCTCCACCTAATTTTTTCTTGAAAAATGTTGTGAACGATACACCTGCCAAGAGTGAAGATGATCTAACAAAACATCCCAATGCTTACAACATTGTTCGAAAGCTCTGGAATTGTGAGGACGGGTACGAAGGGACTTCTGTGCGATCATGCGATGCCAGCATATGAACTGGGGATGCCACTCTGGACAACTGTTGTGAATCTGGTACCTTGGGGAAACTGCGCAGATAAATAAAATTATTACAAAAGTGTGGCTTCTTGGATTGTTAACATTGTCAACAGGTAAATTTTGAAACTTTCGACCGAGTAGCTTCCGCTCCAGGGCTCCTGTCTCAAATTGGTGCATATTTCCATCCTCCAGCGTCCATGAGAACTTGTACCATCAGCATGGAAACAATATGTACAGAGCGCTCCATAGTTGCCGTTCTGAGGTATAAACTACGGCAGTTAATCCCACTACAGGCATCTAACTACAAATCGCGGGTTGCAGAGAAGCTAGAGTGCCAGTAATTGTCTAAGTGTCTATAATAAGTACTGGTAGTCTTCCTTCAGATTTTATTGCATTTAGTATGTGCGCTTTTGCTGAAATCGTGAGTGTGGTGTTCGTCAAAGGCACGTGCGAATTGCGACATTCTCTGGCGTGCCCTCCGGTGCTGACAAAGGCCAGGCCAACTCAGTGCGAGCTCTGCAACCAGTCCGGTCCGGTGTCCTTGAACGGCCAGCAGATCGTTGCACTCGGCCCTTCCTTGTTCCCGGTGCTCTCTTTTGCGCTACCGGCGCTGTCCGATGAACGGCGTTGTTCATAATCCTTCCCACCCGGGGCAAGGCCCCCCGCTCTCTCAGAACACCTGATGATAGTCTCACACCAGTTCGGGTGCCCTCAGCAAACAGGGAATGTATATATTCGAGTGGTGTCTGTTCTGTCGGTCGCGTCCGACAGAACAGGTACCACTCGTGATGACGCGTGCATACGCTTATATGAATTAGAGAACGGGGAAAGGAAGGTAAGGTATGAGTGTGAATTCGTGACTTCCAGACGCATAGAGCATTGTGGTAGTGCTATGGCTAAAGTTGAAAATTTATGCCGCAGCGGGACTCGAACTGATTTTACCGCTTCTGATGAGCGATTGCCTTAACCACTTCGGCCATTCGGACATGATCCCTGACCGATTCAAATTTACAGCTTATCGCACGCTACAAAGCAGCGTCCCTCGTCTTTTAACCCCGCAAATTATAGATTTCCTTAGGATTTCGGAGCCGGCCTGAGTCGCCGAGCGGTTCTATGCGCTTCAGTCTGGAACCGCGCGACTGCTACGGTCGCAGGTTCGAATCCTGCCTCCGGTATGGATGTGTGTGATGTCCTTAGGTTAGTTAGGTTTAAGTAGTTCGAAGTTCTAGGGGACTGATGACCTCAGAAGTTAAGTCCCATAGTGCTCAGAGCCATTTGAACCAGCCATTTTAGGATTTCGGACGATATTAAAAATAGTGCATCCGCACTGAAACAAACGTCAAGGAACCAGTCGTCGCGCTCCATCTGTTCTGTCAGATAAATCTTCAACTTCCGCCATTGCATTAGTACAATGATCTTTGCTGCTGGAAGTCACAAATTCCCACCTATCTCTTCCCTTTCTTTACACATTCTCTATTTCATATAAACAGAGATTGCTTATATTACCGGAAACTGCCTCACGCGTGAGACACCCAAACTCAAGGCCAACGGCAATCCGAGGCAGGGAACAGCGGTCGAATTCGCAAAGCCGCAGCCGCAAGCAAGGTCAGTACTCCTAATCTCGTCGCAAGTTGCAGGCACTCTTTAACGTTACGTTCGTATCCGAAGCTATAAAGAACGTACTGCAATTTACAACTGCAGCTTATGCATATATACCGCTGTATAAAAAGTAACAATAGTACAACATTTATAACATAATGAGATATCTTTCTAAAACGAGTCTCAGGGCTTAAGATCTCATTATCAGGTACGTATACAGGATGTTTCACCCTTCATATTACAGGCTTATAGAGGCTGTAGAGGAGACAGTATATAAAGTTTTCACAAGCAATCCATGTCCGGAAACGTACCGAGCGAAATGGGTTTCACAAAATGGATGTTTACAGAATTCTTGTTGATTCCTAGATGTGAGGTATACGTTTTGCGCAAATATATTAATAAGGGAGCATAAGACGTTTTCCATAACTCTTACAATACAATAACGTCAGTGGAAAAGGTCTTTCCAACCTTTCTTGAAACCGGAAATGATTTGCACTTTTTCTTGTCAAAATGGTTCAAATGGCTCTGAGCACTATGGTACTTAACATCTGTCTTCAGTCGCCTAGAACTTAGAACTAATTAAACCTAACTAACCTAAGGACATCACACACATCCACGCCCGAGGCAGGATTCGAACCTGCGACCGTAGCAGTCGCGCGGTTCAGGACTGTAGCGCCTAGAACCGCTCGGACACTGCAGCCGGCCTTTTTCTTGTCACTTGGAACGCTTCCTTATTTACGATGACATTAAAGCACCATTTTTCGTTGTCTGTAAGGATTCTGATTTGGATTAATCGATAATTTTCAACAATCAGACGATCATGAAGCAGAAATATAAGAAAGGTAACTCACTGAAGTTTTCCATTATTCCATCAAAACGGACAATACCGGTCCAATGGTTTTTTTGTCCGTAGCCATGGAACATGATGGTCTACAGATGCTGTTACTTTTTCTTGGTCTCGGGTTGAACGAGAATTAATTTACTGCAATGTCTTCTACTACTGTGATCAACACACCTATTGCAGAAATTTTAGTAGGCGCATTCGATGCGCTTGTTCCTTTGCGTCAGAAGTACTCGTTTTTCTACATCTACATCAATACTCCGCAAGCCACCTGACGGTGTATGGCGGACGGTACCTCTGGTACCTCCACCTAATCTACCTTTCCCTGTTCCATTCGGAAATGGCACGTAGGAAGAATGATTGTGGCTGTATCAGCTCTAATATCTCGAATTTTCTGGTTGTGGTCATTTTGCGAGACATATGTCTTCCTGGAACGTTCTTTGTCTCTCTCTTTTTCAACAGTAGACCACTCCATGATGCTCAACGCATATCCTGTAGCGTCGGCCACTGGTGTTTGTTGAGCATCTCAGCATTCTCGCGGCGACTTAACCAGTCTTCGACGGAAAGCACTGCTCTTCATTGGACCTTTACTGTCACTTCTATTAGTCCTACCACGTAAAGGTTCCAGAGTGATGAGCAACACTCAAGAATCGGTCGGACAATTGCTTTGTAAGTCACTTTTGTCGTGGATCAATTACATTTCCTTAGGATTCTTACTGTGAATCTCAGTCTAGCTTCTGATTTTCCTGCTGTTTGTTTTATGTGATGATTCCACTTAAGGTTGCTCCGGGTTGTTACAACTAGATATTTTGTGGTAGATACTATTTCCAGCAATTTTTCTTCGGTCTGTAGTTGTACGAGGGTGAGTCAAATGAAAATCTTATTTTTTTTTAAATATTATTTATCGTGCAGTAGTGGTACAAAGCTGTATCACTTTTCAACGTAATCTTCACCACGCTCAATACAAGTCCTCCAGCGTTTACAAAGTGCATAAATTTCTTTAGAAAATTTTTTTTTGTGGCCCACGCAACCACTTATGCACCGCTGGCGTACCTCTTCATCAGAACGGAACTTCTTTCCTCCATTGCGTGTTTGAGTGGTCCAAACATATGGAAATCACTTGGGGCAAGGTCTGGTGAGCATGGTGGATGACGAAGACACTCAAAATGCAGGTCTGTGATTGTTGCAACTGTTGTACGGGCAGTGTGGGGCCTTGCATTGTCATGTTGCAAAAGGACACCTGCTGACAGCAATCCACGTCGCTTTGATTTGATTTCAGGCCGCAGGTGATTTTTTAGGAGATCTATGTATGATGCACTGATGACAGAGGTCCCTCTAGGCATGTAATGCTCCAAAATGAATCCTTTTTCGTCCTCCTTCCCTGCTGATGGTTCTGTTCGAAACTACTTTGGTTTTGGTGATGAGAAATGGCGCCATTCCTTGCTCGCTCTCTTCGTTTCCGGTTGGTGGAAGTGAGGCCAGGTTTCGTCCCCCCTAACGATTCTTGCAAGGTAGCCATCACCTTCTCGTTCAAAGGCCGAAGAAGTTCTTCACAAGCATTAACACGTCGTTCTCTCATTTCAGGAGTCAGCTGCCGTGGCACCCATCTTGCAGACACTTGTGAAACTGGAGCATGTCATGCACAATGTGGTGTGCTGATCCATGACTAATCTGTAGCCGGCCAGAGTGCCCGAGCGTCTCTAGGCGCTACAGTCTGGAACTGCGCGACCGCTACGGTCGCAGGTTCGAATCCTGCCTCGGGCATGGAGTGTGTAATGTCCTTAGATTAGTTAGGTTTTAGTAGTTCTAGGGGACTGATGACCTCAGAAGTTAAGTCCCATAGTGCTCAGACCCATTGGAACTATTTGAACTAATCTGTAAACATACTGCAATGTCATTCAGTGTCACTCGGCGGATTTCCTTCACTATGGCTTCAACTGTTGCAATGTTCTGTGGAGTCACAACTCGTTGGACGAGGAGCATCTCCCACTGAAGTCACACCATTTGCGAACTTCCTTCTCCATTCGTAGACTTGCTGCTGTGACAAACATGCATCACCGTACTGAACCTTCATTCGTCGATGAATTTAAATAGGTTACATACCTTCACTGCGCAAAAACCGAATAACAGAGTGCTGTTCTTCCCTGTTGCAAGTCGCAAGTGGGGCGGCCATCTTTATACTGATACTGCGACGGTATGTGTGCATCTGCACTATGCTGCCACCTTAAGGCCATTCTGCACGCTGTTTGTAGCACGCTTACCAACTTACAGGATAACGGCGCGAAATTTCGATTTGTTATTACAAATTTAATGTTTTTGTTTGACTCATCCTCGTACAGTAGTTGATTTATTCTCGTGTGTACCCGCAATATTTTACAATTACACTCCTGGAAATTGAAATAAGAACACCGTGAATTCATTGTCCCAGGAAGGGGAAAATTTATTGACACATTCCTGGGGTCAGATACATCACATGATCACACTGACAGAACCACAGGCACATAGACACAGGCAACAGAGCATGCACAATGTCGGCACTAATACAGTGTATATCCACCTTTCGCAGCAATGCAGGCTGCTATTCTCCCATGGAGACAATCGTAGAGATGCTGGATGTAGTCCTGTGGAACGGCTCGCCATGCCATTTCCACCTGGCGCCTCAGCTGGACCAGCGTTCGTGCTGGACGTGCAGACCGCGTGAGACGACGCTTCATCCAGTCCCAAACATGCTCAATGGGGGACAGATCCGGAGATCTTGCTGGCCAGGGTAGTTGACTTACACCTTCTAGAGCACGTTGGGTGGCACGGGATACATGCGGACGTGCATTGTCCTGTTGGAACAGCAAGTTCCCTTGCCGGTCTAGGAATGGTAGAACGATGGGTTCGATGACGGTTTGGATGTACCGTGCACTATTCAGTGTCCCCTCGACGATCACCAGAGGTGTACGGCCAGTGTAGGAGATCGCTCCCCACACCATCATGCCGGGTGTTGGCCCTGTGTGCCTCGGTCGTATGCAGTCCTGATTGTGGCGCTCACCTTCACGGCGCCAAACACGCATACGACCATCATTGGCACCAAGGCAGAAGCGACTCTCATCGCTGAAGATGACACGTCTCCATTCGTCCCTCCATTCACGCCTGTCGCGACACCACTGGAGGCGGGCTGCACGATGTTGGGGCATGAGCGGAAGACGGCCTAACGGTGTGCGGGACCGTAGCCCAGCTTCATGGAGACGGTTGCGAATGGTCCTCGCCGACACCCCAGGAGCAACAGTGTCCCTAATTTGCTGGGAAGTGGCGGTGCGGTCCCCTACGGCACTGCGTAGGATCCTACGGTCTTGGCGTGCATCCGTGCTGCGTC
This sequence comes from Schistocerca gregaria, assembly GCF_023897955.1. Lineage (NCBI taxonomy): Eukaryota > Metazoa > Arthropoda > Insecta > Orthoptera > Acrididae > Schistocerca > Schistocerca gregaria. Next base: position 442,534,831 of record NC_064920.1, read on the forward strand.
GCTGCGGTCCGGTCCCAGGTCGACGGGCACGTGTACCTTCCGCCGACCACTGGCGACAACATCGATGTACTGTGGAGACCTCACGCCCCACGTGTTGAGCAATTCGGCGGTACGTCCACCCGGCCTCCCGCATGCCCACTATACGCCCTCGTTCAAAGTCCGTCAACTGCACATACGGTTCACGTCCACGCTGTCGCGGCATGCTACCAGTGTTAAAGACTGCGATGGAGCTCCGTATGCCACGGCAAACTGGCTGACACTGACGGCGGCGGTGCACAAATGCTGCGCAGCTAGCGCCATTCTACGGCCAACACCGCGGTTCCTGGTGTCTCCGCTGTGCCGTACGTGTGATCATTGCTTGTACAGTCCTCTCGCAGTGTCCGGAGCAAGTATGGTTGGTCTGACACACCGGTGTCAATGTGTTCTTTTTTCCATTTCCAGGAGTGTATTTACGTTCAGTGTCAAATGTCCGTCCCTGCACCATTCATAAAGTCCTTTTCGTATAGCTGCAATGTTCTGGTGCTGCTCTTTTCTTGTAGGAAACCTCATTATTTCCGAATAGCCTTATGGAGTTTTTCCTGTTTTCTACTAGGTTATCTATATAGGATGCCCCAAAAATTGTTGCGACAAACTTCGACGAGTTCTGAAGGGCGTCTTGAGAAACAAATTGTGTATCGCATCCCGCCTCCGCAAACGTCATCCAACGTCGAAGTTATAGGTTCCAGCGCCTCCACTGATCCACCACTACTTTCGCAGCAAACGGCACTCCGCGCGTTGACGGACTTTGGGCGAAAGTCTCTCAGTGGTGTTTGTTATTCAGTGATCGCGACTGACCACCAGTGGAGAAGATGAAGGTAGCTGCTGCTTAGAAAGGCCTTGTCTCACATGAATGCGATGCTCTGCTGCCTCAGCGGGTGACGGTTCCGGACACGAGTTTTCATCCTCAGTTTGTTTTTGTGTCGGGGCACTCTAAAACCTCTACTGTTTTTCGGTATAAAGGAAAAAAATAAACTATGGATGGAAACCAGTGTCTGAAACCGTCATCGACCAAGGCAATAGAGCATCGTACTCATAGAAGACAGAGCCTTTCTATGCAACAGCTAGTTACGTGTTCTCCACTCGCGGTCGTGGCAATCACCCGTGATCACTGAATAACAAACGAAAATGCGACACGTTTTGCCCACGGTCCGTAACGTACAAAGTCAAGTTACCTGCCGAAGGGGTCGTCTGATTGCAGGCGCCGCCGCCTATAACTTCGATACTATGTAGCGTCGTAAGATGGCGTTTCCGGGCACGTTGAATTGTTCCTTGAGACACGCTCTGCAACCCCTTCAAGTCTGTCGCAACATTTCTGTATAATTTGTAATCAGTAATGAACATCTACATCTACATCCACATGGATACTCTGCAAATCACATTTAAGTGCGTGGCAGAGGGTTCATCGAACCACCTTCACAATTCTATATTATTCCAATCTCGTATAGCGCGTGGAGAGAATGAACACCTATATCTTTCCGTACGAGCTCTGATTTCCCTTACTTTATCTCTGTGTCGTTCCTCTCTATGTAAGTCGGTGTCAACAAAATATTTTTCCATTCGGAGGAGAAAGTTGGTGATTGGAATTTCGTGAGAAGACTCCGTCGCAACGAAAAACGCCTTTCTTTTAATGATGTCCATCCCAAACCCTGTATCATTTCTGTGACACTCTCTCCCATATTTTGCGATGATACAAAACGTGCTGCCTTTCTTTGAACTTTTTCGATGTACTCAGTCAGACCTATCTGGTAACGATCCCACACCGCGCAACAGTATTGTAAAAGAGGACGGACGAGCTTCTTAGTGGGTCTGTTACATTTTCTAAGTGTCCTGCCAATGAAACCCAGTCTTTGGTTAGCCTTTCCCACAACATTTTCTATGTGTTCCTTGCAATTTAAATCGTTCATAATTGTAATTCCTAGGTATTTAGTTGAATTTACGGATTTTATATTAGACTGATTTATCGTGTAGCCGAAGTTTAACGCATTCTTTTTAGCACTCATGTGGATGACCTCACACTTTTCGTTATTTAAGGTCAAATGCCACTTTTCGCACCATTTCGATATTTCTTCTAAATCGTTTTGCAGTTTGTTTTGATCTTCTGACGACTTTATTAGTCGATAAACGACAGCGCCTCTGCAGACAACCGAAGACGGCTGATCAGATTGTCCTGTCGCACATCGTTGGTGTACATTAAAAATTACCTTTACTTTCGTCGATTTTGTTCCGCTAAGAGCGGTGTGTTGAGTTCTGTCTGCAAGGAAATCTTGACTCCAGTCGGAAATCTGGTTCGATACCCGGTAATCTCGTACCCCCCTCCCCCCTCCCTTCCCTATTAATTAGTTGCTCCATCTTCTACAGGTTGTTACAAAAAGGAATGACCAAACTTTCAGGAAACATTCCTCACACACAAATAAAGAAAATATGTTATGTGGACATGTGTCCGGAAACGCTTACTTTCCATGTTAGAGCTCATTTTATTACTTCTCTTTAAATCACATTAATCACGGAATGGAAACACACAGCAACAGAGCTTACCAGCGTGACTTCAAACACTTTGTTACAGGAAATGTTCAAAATGTCCCCCGTTAGCGAGGATACATGCATCCACTCTCCGTCGCATGGAATACCTGATGCACTGATGCAGCCCTTGAGAATGAGGTCAGGAGAGGGTGGAGGCCATGGAATTGGTCCGCCTTCACCAATCTATCGGTTACCGAATCTGTTGTTGAGAAGCGTACGAACACTTCGACTGAAATGTGCAGGAGCTCCATCGTGCATGAACCACATGTTGTGTCGTACTTGTAAAGGCACATGTTCTAGCAGCACAGGTAGAGTATCCCGTATGAAATCATGATAACTTTCTCCATTGAGCGTAGGTGGAAGGACATGGGGCCCAATCAAGACATCACCAACAATGCCTTCCCAAACGTTCACAAAAAATCCGTGTTGATGACGTGATTGCACAATTGCGTGCGGGTTCTGGTCAGCCCACAGATGTTGATTGTGAAAATTTACAATTTGATCACGTCGGAATGAAGCCTCATCCGTAAAGAGAACATTTGCTCTGCAATGAGGATTGACACATTGTTGGATGAACCATTCGCAGAAGTGTACCCGTGGAGGCCAATCAGCTGCTGATATGCCTGTACACGCTGTACATGGTACGGAAACAACTGGTGCTCCCGTAGCACTCTCCATACAGTGACGTGGTCAACGTTACCTTGTACAGCAGCAACTTCTCTGACGCTGACATTAGGGTTATCGTCAACTGCACGAAGAATTGCCTCGTCCATTGCAGGTGTCCTCGTCGTTCTAGGTCTTCCCCAGTCGCGAGTCATAGGTTGGAATGTTCCGTGCTCCCTAAGACGCCGATCAATTGCTTCGAACGTCTTCCTGTCGGGACACCTTCGTTCTGGAAATCGGTCTCGATACAAACGTTCCGCGCCACGGCTACTGCCCCGTGCTAGTCCATACATCAAATGGGCATCTGCCAACTCCGCATTTGTAAACATTGCACTGACTGCAAAACCACGTTCGTGATGAACACTAACCTGCTACGTACTGATGTGCTTGATGTTAGTACTGTAGAGCAATGAGTCTCATGTCAACACAAGCACCGAAGTCAACATTACCTTCCTTCAATTGGGCCAACTGGCGCTGAATCGAGGAAGTACAGTACATACTGACGAAAATAAATGAGCTATAACATGGAAATTAAGCGTTTCCGGACACATGTCCACATAACATCTTTTCTCTATTTGTGTATGAGGAACACCCTGTATAGAGCAAACCTTTCAAAAATTGCGAAATATTTGGTGAATTGAAGGCATAACATTCCACTCAATGAGATGTGGGCCATGTCCTGACAACTCAAAAGACTGTGGTTCTGAATTATCCTGATGGAGCGTGAGACGATGCTGCGGCGATTCTTTCTTGTACATCACTGAGTGAGCGGGCAATAAACAGCTAAAATCCGGATGCAGAGCTCCACTTAGCTTATCTCATTGGGTTAGACTGGACAAAGAACTACTATCCATTGTTCTTTACGAGCAATAAGAGCGTTTCACTTTCGTGTCCTCACAGCGAGCAGTCGGGTTTCTAGGAAGCGACACCGCGTGCCGAGCCCGTTTGTCGGACGGAGGCATCGCGGCTGGAGCGTTTAGAATAACTAATTGCAATGACTGCACGCGGCCCCCGCGAGACGGGCTGAAGAGGATTATTCAAATGGCGCTCGCTGAGACGGCGAGGTGAAAGTGCGAGAGAGCGGCCAGGCACAAGCGGCGGCCGTGGAGTGTCCAGTGTTTTATTGTTCCTCCCGCGGGCCCCCGGCTGTGCGACGCCGCGATAAGGCGGGCCGCATCGGCGACCCCGCGACCGCCTCGTGGCGCGGATCCAACTGTGCGCTACGCTGCCAGGACGCGCCGCCAAGCACAGAGCGCGGCCCACGCCGAAAGCAGCCTTCTTTCCCGCAGTCTTTGAGCTGACTCGAGCATCTTCCTCACTGTTTCGTGCTTTCCTTTCTTGACAACTAATAGTTTTTACTGTTTGATGCAGTCCCCGGTCTCTGCCTCTACATATTTTCCACAGTCATAACCCGATAAATTCATACAAGGCAGCGCTCGAGTTCTAGACTCGAAGTGTATGTCGTGGGAAGTTGTGATGACAGAACAGCCGATTTGTATAACTAATAGCAGTACAAAGCTTTCGTTTCGATCGTAGGAGAAATATCTTTAATGTGTAAGTGGGCTGTTTAGGTTTTTATGTTGGTAACGCGATGTAGCGCTCTATGTGAAAATCACTGACTGTGCTGTGCGTAGTCTGTGGCTGGTTTGCATTGTTGCATTTGCTATTGTAGTGTTGGGCAGTTGGCTGTTAACAGCGCGTAGCGTTGCGCAGTTGGAGGCGAGCCGCCAGCAATGGTGGATGTGGGGAGAGAGATGGCGGAGTTTTGAGAGCGGATGATCTGGACGTGTATGCATCAGAGACAGTAAATTTGTTAGACTGGATGTCATGAACTGGTATATATATATATAGGTTTTAGTCAGGGCCGTTCTTTTGTAGGGATTTTTGAAAGTCAGATTGCGTTGCGCTAAAAATATTGCGTGTCAGTTTAGTGTTGAACAGAATAAGTAAAGAGCGAAATGTCTGAATACGTCCAGTTCTGCTCAGCCGTTTGAAAATCAAATAACGTAAGGGGTTTACCTGCACAGTAGTTCAATAATTTTTCTAAGGGGACGTTTCAAATGTAGTAACAACCTCACCATAGTATGTACTAGAGTGCGATCAAACTGAATTTCCGGAGAAAAACACTTCGGTTACAATAGCGAATACGCACAAGTGCGTAACAGGCAATTAACAATGAGTTTTCGGTAGTTGCTTTTGCCACAACTTGGCGCTTCTGACGCATGTGAAGGCTAAAGATCGTTCATAAAATACGAGGCACATCTGAAAAGCTCGGTAGATGGTCTCAGAAAGTAACGGAAACAAATGTTACAAAAAAATACTTTTACTATTCTTCAGAGTAATCACTGATAACTACAACGCACTTCTGACATCAGTTGTAAAGCTGTCGGAAACTGTCTGCAAACGCCTCTCGTAGAATCACTCCAAGAATTGTGGTCACGCTTTATTGCGTATCGGCGTCATTTCAGCAGAGGAGATTTGGTGCTACCAGTACGATCCGGTGACGAATCAGAAGTCAGTAGCATGGTGTTCGTCGTCTTTCCCGCCTCCCAAAAATGTCAGATGACGAAGTCCAAGATTCAGACGGTGTTGAAGGCCTTTTTCGACAGCAAGGGCTTGATCTAACATGAATTTCTGCCCGAAGGAGGTGGGGAACGCGAAGAACACCGTGCCATTGCCAGTCGCTTGGTCTCCGGATGGTATTGGTGTCTTCGGGTTTCATCTCCAGCGAAGACGCGGAATTTCTCGACAGCCACCAGTTTTTATACAGTTTGATGCAGTCCTCGGTCTCTACCTCTACATATTTTCTACATTCAAAGACCGATTTCTTGATAACCACGATGCTCCGAGCGATGTCACAAGGAGTATTTGCTGACAGTTTCCAACTGATGTGCAACCGATGTCAGACTGTGTTGTTGCCAGTAAAGGTATTTTTTTTTTGTAATTCTTGTTTCCTTTATTTTTTGAAACCAGTCACAGTATTTTTCAGCCTCATCTTGTACAAGTAATTAGTTAGTCACACAGAGTCGTACTTAGTTCTTAGTTAATAGTAGTTATTGGCTACCACACAACACAGTCCATTGTCTACCTCCAACTTGACACGGAGACACTTTGCCAACATCTGCTTCAACAAACAAGCTAAGCGCGTGGACGGCCCCTCTTGATTTGCAGTCCAGAGACCTCAATGGTATTTTGCAATTTTTAATATTTGTCTATCCCTGTTACTTTAAACCTCTACTGTTCAAAGTCAAATATTTCTTCCTAAGCAAATGTCCATTTGTTAATTCCGCATAATATATACATCTCAGCCCAAAAGATCAACACTATGGCTTTTAGAGGCAAATATGCAGCCCGTACAAAAATCTAGAAAACTCTAGAGAAAAAGTATTGAGCAAGTGTCTCACTTTCAATAGTGTGGCTGTGATATAACTCCTCCACTGATCATGGCATCGAACACAAACTGAATAAGCAGCAGGCTGTAAGTGAAAAAGTCCTAAAACAATATCTAGAAACGTGAGACGAGACAGAAACACAATTGTATAACGTTATGTCAATACTAATTTTCTTGTGCTGCTCTGTACGTGGTTGGTAACTACATAACATCTAAGTAAGCTGCAACTATCAAAAGTGAAGTTTCTGAAATCCGTGAAAGGCAGCACGAAACAGAGCAGATTTAAAAGTAGTAATATGCAGAAATAATAATATGATTAAGGCAATAAAGGTGGGTCCCACATCTGGAAACAGAACGCAAAAGGGAAGAATACCTAATCGAGCTATATCATACCAAGAATAAACAAAAGAAGCTATGTCACACAGACCAAAATCAGAAGGCATTCTCTGCGCCCGCATGAGGCGAAAGAGATACTGGCAGAATTGAAACCGTAAAAGGGATGAAAGTAATGGGAGATAGGAGGGGTGGGGGGAGGGGGCTTATGACTCGTGACTGCACAGGTCAGTCGGCAAGAATACTGCTCACCATTACCCGCGGAGGACGATGTCATGGGTTCGATTACTGGTCCGAAACAGAGTTTAAATTAACCAGGAAATATCAGGAAAAAGAACTTTGACCCAGTGCTCTACTGCGGCACAGACTCTTCGTGCACTTCTTTCTTGCCTATTCCTTGTAGTACATCTTCAAATGAACTTTATTTGGCCACATAATTTTTAACGTCCTTCTGTAGCATAGTAATTTAGATGTTTACACTTTATTCTTGTCCAGCCTCCTCATGGGCATATTTCAATGCCATAGTAATGCTGTGCTCCAGTTACATAGTGAGAGAAAATCCTTCCTAAAATATGCCAACATCTAAAAGTACATTTTCATGAGTTTTCTACTTCAGTCAACCTGTGTGATCTTTTTCAGATACCAAAATTCCGTTACTGCTTCCAGCGTGTTTTGTCCAATTCTCAAGTTTCGTTTGTTGTTGTGGTCTTCAGTCCTGAGACTGGTTTGATGCAGCTCTCCACCCTACTCTATCCTGTGTAAGCTGCTTCATCTCCCAGTACCTACTGCAACCCACATCCTTCTGAATCTGTTTAGTGTATTCATCTCTTCGTCTCCCTCTACGATTTTTACCCTCCACGCTGCCCTCCAACACTAAATTGGTGATCCCTTGATGCCTCAGAACATGTCCTACCAACTGATCCCTTCTTCTAGTGAAGTTGTGCCACAAACTGCTCTTCTCCCCAATTCTATTCAATACCTCCTCATTAGTTATATGATCTACCCATCTAATCTTCAGCATTCTTTTGTAGCACCACATTTCGAAAGCTTCTATTCTCTTGTGGCCAAACTAGTTATCGTCCATGTTTCACTTCCATACATGGCTACGCTCCATACAAATACTTTCAGAAATGACTTCTTGACGCTTAAATCTATACTCGGCTTCTACCAGTTTTTCCATTCGTCTGTAAAGAATTCGCGTTAGTATTTTGCATCCGTGACTTATTAAACTGATAGTTCGGTAATTTTCACATCTGTCAGCACCTGCTTTCTTTGGGATTGGAATTATTATATTCTTCTTCAAGTCTGACGGTATTTCGCCTGTCTCATACATCTTGCTCACCAGATGGTAGAGTTTTGTCATGACTGGCTCTCCCAAGGCCGTCAGTAGTTCTAATGGAATGTTGTCTACGCCCGGGGCCTTGTTTCGACTCAGGTCTTTCAGTGCTCTGTCAAACTCTTCACGCAGTATCGTATATCCCATTTCATCTTCATCTACATCCTCTTCCATTTCCATAATATTATCCTCAAGTACACCGCCCTTGTATAGATCATCTGTATACTCCTTCCATCTTTCTGCTTTCCCTTCTTTGCTTAGAACTGGGTTTCCATCTGAGCTCTTGATGTTCATACAAGTGGTTCTCTTTAATTTCCCTGTAGGCAGTATCTATCTTACCCCTAGTGAGATAAGCCTTTACATCCTTACATTTGTCCTCTAGACATCCCTTCTTAGCCATTTTGCACTTCCTGTCGATCTCAGTTTTGAGACGTTTGTATTCCTTTTTGCCTACTTCATTTTTATATTTCCTCCTTTCATCAATTAAATTCAATATTTCTTCTGTTACCCAAGGATTTCTACTAGCCCTTGTCTTTTTACCTACTAGATCCTCTGCTGCGTTCACTACATCATCTCTCAAAGCTACCCAATCTTCTTCTGCTTTATTTCAAGTTTCGTATGTCGTTTGTTTTCTTCTTTCTATTGCTATAAATTGTATTTGTCCATGCTTTGTTCGTAGTTAACTCTAAGCAGTGTAGGCAGACCATTGGATTCAACAGTCCCTTTAAGTCTGTCTCGTTCAGCCAAAATGGCTGCAACTCTATGTTACTTTTACATTGCTTTCTCGGCGTCCAGTACAAATTAACAATAGCAGGGATAAGTTGCTTCTCTGCTTTATTCCCTTCTTAACGCTAACTTTTGTATCTTGATCCTCTATTTTATTATTTCCTTTGGTTTTTGAAAACATGTCTCTGCTTGAGCCGTATCTTATTCCACATAAAGACACGAAAAAATCAAAAGACATTTCAAGTAAAAACCGTTATTTTATAACTGTGTATTTAGATAGATAATAAAGTTAAAAAATAGTTCGTTCAAAAATATTACGGTGGGAGTTGGCCTGAGAGATATAAACTTAGCAAATTTATCAGACTGTCCTTAAGCAGATACCTTCATGAGTCATACAAGACTACTATCGCTCTCTTATCGGCATTAAGTGTGCAATTTACGTCAGAAACCACGGAGAGACCTTAGAAGCCTGCGTTGTGTTGTCGTTGAAATTTTTATCTTCAAAAATAGTCTCGTGCTTCTATTAAATGTTGTATTCTGGGAGCACAAAATTAAATAATGGGCATGAGGAGTAAATAAAAGCATTTCAAAGCAGCAGGACAGCGTTCTGTATGAACAATATTCAAATTGAGGGTACTCTCGCAGAAGGTGTACGCCATTTGTAAGCCTGTTACCCCCTCCTCTAGGACTTAAGGGCTTCCCGTGATTTCTGCATCAGTGAATTCAAGTAAGAAATCGAAGCAATGGTCAGTAAATTATACTCTTAGCCGGCCGTGAACATGATGATCTAACTGCATGGCGTCTCAGGAGTGTTAACTTACGTTGCCTCCAATAACTCGATTAGGCTTTAGTTGCTGCATCATAATACGTCAATAATTTTTGCAGACGTTTCCAAATGCGCCATGTGAACGTGACTTGTTCCTCCTGGGGAAGAAATGAGAAGTCGAGTAGTCGTCAATGTAGGCATCTTCCACTCATACGAAGGATGCTGGTTGCAGTCTTCCTTTCCTCCTCATTAACAGTCTGCAGCTATTGGTCTAGTGGCTAGTGTTGCTATCTCTGGATTACAGAGTCTCAGGTTCGATTCCCGGCCGAGTTGAGGATTTGCTCTGCCCGGGGAGTTGGTTTTTGTGTTATCCTCATCACTCCATCATCATTCATGAAAGCGACTAGATTGGACTGTGTTCAGATTGGGAATGTGTACGGCCGCTGATGACCGAGCAGTTGAGCGCCTCACCAACCAAACATCATCATCATCCTCCCTACCAAACAACAATGGCGCTCCTCAGTTGCTAGGTGTTGCGGTTATAAAAGGGCGTATTAGTATCGTATCGCATTTCAGTAAGCGTCTCCAACGCTCAATTTCTCCTTTGGCGCGGACAACGTTTCTGTGGAGTGGGGAATACTAAGATCAGGAATACGACAAACTTTTTGTATTGTGCATATTTCACTTTAGCAATTGCAAAAGAAAAGTTTTTAGAATTCAGAGTCGTAAAATATCTGACCTCCTACAAAATACGTAACACACGAATTACAGTCTCCAAATGCAGTTCGAAGTGGACTGATGAAAAATAAGTAATATTGTTTACCTCATTTTGCGCAGTTTTCTTTTCATTCGTTTGTAACTGAGCAGCTCGGGGGAACACAGTGGTAACCGCCAATGCCGTATATTTTGAAATACAGGGCAGTCTGGTAATAGGGCTATGAACAGCAGAATATTATACACCAGGAAAAAGTTCTAATTTCATTCAACAAATGTCACGGAAATGCTTCTTTTTAAACGCCAGTGGCTGCCTGTCTCTGCAACGTAATAGCAAGCGACAGGTAAAATGGTTAGCGTTAAGACGATCCTGCTACCGTTTCCCGAGATTATAGCCAAATTTTGTAAAGTACAAGAAAACGAAGATGTTGTTAATGATCCTGAAATCTCTGATCAGGATCCTGAATACGTTTCCAGTGACTCTGACGACTCAGAGGAAAGGAAATTTTCAAATTTATTGTACTTAGTACGCTTTACGAACACAATGGTAAGTGCATCTACGTTCCACTACGTTCCTGAAATCTATGAAATATGAGATTATTAATGAATGGCTGTTGTTGAAGGCATATTTCTTCATATATATTCGTGCAAGTAATAACAATAACACTAATAATTAGTAATAATCTTCAGGTAATCTGTGAAGGAATTCGATTTGGCTCTAAATAGAACAGTCTGTCTCAGTCACAGATGCTGTCATGACGAGGCAGAAGAACAGACGAAGAGGTCTTCTAGAAAAATGTTGAAGTTTAAACAGATGAGATGTAATATAGTCGAAGAATGTGTATCTCGCACTGGAAAAACTGTTAGTAAAAAGAATGTAGGTCCTAACTGCTACTGTCTTCTTAAAAGTTTTGAGAAAATGGGTGAAAACAATTTGAGGTTCAAAAATGGCTCTGAGCACTAAGGGGCTTAACTTCTGAGGTCATCAGTCCCCTAGAACTTAGAACTACTTAAACCTAACTAACCTAAGGACATCACACACACCCATGCCCGAGGCAGGATTCGAACCTGCGACCGTAGCGGTCGCGCGGTTCCACGCTGTAGCGCCTAGAACCGCTTGGCCACACCGGCCGGCACAATTTGAGGCAATCGGTCGAAACATTATGGGAAATTGGTGACTTTAATGTTCAGAATGCACATGGCTGTCGATCTAAGGAATGTATGCAGGTGGACTTCTGAATATCCATCATCTTTAGTCATCAGCGAGACATTATGTCAATACATCTGGCGCAAAGTAAGCTTCAGGAATCTAAGAGGCAAAAACGTAGTCCTTAGTCTTCGAGTAACATACGATAGACCCAGCCCACTGAAAAGATGGAAGTCGCTAAATCTCTGGCCTTCTTAGACTACACCCCCCCCCCCCCCCCCCCCTCTACTCATAATGGATTTTTCTTGTCACTAATCCCAACATGTTTGGGCAAAGGACAAAGCCGTGACGAGAGTGATTAGCGATTAAGTGCTTCGAGGCAACGAGCTATACAGTTAAGTCTTCTAATAGCTGTGTAAATGTCCTCATATGGCTACCTATCACTGTCTTTTGTTTTTAGTATAAGTGATTTGGTTAACATAATGGTGTCTCCACTGCAGTAATGTGTTAATTTTTGTGTATTTCATTTATCATAGTCTGTTTCTTCTTCTCTTTCTGTCTGTGTGGAAGAATAAAGACGTTAAAAGCCATCCGGAACTAAGTGGATATTGGAATAAAATTATTCAGATTTGTGGATCAATCGCAAACTTATCTCCAAATTCCAATTCTGACGCCTATCATGCAGCTCAGTTAGGTTAAACGCTGTCAGGGTTTTATTCGTTCTCGGCGAATGGTTGGAAAGAACGATTAGTGAAGGAAGTAGTCGTATGTCACTTCTGGAGCACTATAATCGACTGATAATCAATGGAAGCAAATCTTAAACATTTTAGTCGTGTAACTATTATGTAGGCTTACAGAGTGAGAAAACTATGCGGTACTGCAAGAGTTTCATCTGTGGCCAATAATGCTTCGAAAAAGACTGCATTTTCTTACTTTTATCCTATGCATTCCTGTCTGTGTATAATTTACACCTTGGCATATAGTGGCAATATCCATGAGTGAGAGATTTCTCACCGTATTGCCCTATATAATCGCGAAGAGACTCTTTTCTAGACACCAGTTTGGACTAGCGCCGCTCAAGGCAGTGGCCTCCAGTGCAAGCTGCCCACTCTTCGATACGAGTAGCCCTGTCTTTCTTTACACGCACTATCACTGAAGTTATGTAAGGAGAGCTTCAACAGAGAAGCGGACGAGGAGAGTTAGTCCATCTCTACGCGCTACAACAGAGGCTTAGCTGATAATTAGTGACATACAGGGGTTGGACAAATGATTTCGAACCCGGGCAGGTTGTTGGTGTTCGTATGGTGGTTGCTTCCGCAACCGATATAGCCGACGTGTTGGTGTTTCAAGAGGCACCGCATCCAAGACTTATACGGCGTATAGGGAAAGCAGAAAAAAACATCATAAAGAGTGTGACTGGTGACAGTGACGGACGGTCACTGAAGACGATAGTGACGAAAAATAAGAGGACGACAGCTGCAGAAGTCACAGCAGAACTGACCGTCGCACGCGTAAACCCTCTCAGCACGTAATCAACACAAGGTAGCTCTATAGGCAGGGAACTGCAAGACGAGCTGGCGAACTGGGATTCCAAAACCACTCATCAGTGATGCAAATTCCTGTAACAGGAAATGTGACGCCGAAGCCATAAAACCTGGGGTCTGGAGCTAAGGAACTAAATCATTTGGTTGGATGAGTCTTGTTTCATGCTGTTTACAGCGCCTGGCCAAGTTTAAATACCAAGAGTAAAACATGACGGGGGTTCGGAGATTATTTGGGACACCATGTCGTGGTATTCCGTGGCAACACGATTACTTTGAAATGTCGTATTACTGCCAAGGATTTTGTGACCGTTTTGACTAATCAGGTCCACACCATGTCTGTAGCCCAACGGTGGTGTTGTGTTCCAAGACGACAGGACCCCTGTCCACACGGTTCCCATAGTGCAGGTCCGGTTTTGTGAGCACAAGGATGGATTGTCTCATCTCCCCTGGCCTCCACAGTCAACAGCTCTCAAAGTATTTCGACTTTGTGGTCTAGTTTGGAGAGAAGGCTGCGTGTCGCTATCCATCATCTTTGCCCGAACTTGCCACTATTTTACAAGAAGAGTGGTATAAGATTCCCTTGCAACCCATACACTCCGTCTCCAGGCCACAAGTGGCCCATCGGGACCACCCGACCACCGTGTCGTCCTTGCTCTGAGGGTGCGGGTAGGAGGGGCTTGTGGTCAGCACACCGCACTCCCGGTCGTTAAGATGGTTTTCTTTGAGCGGAGGCGCTACTATTCGGTCTAGTAGCTCTTCAATTGGCATCAAGAGGCAGAGTGCACCCCGAAAAATGGCAACAGCGCATGGCGGCCGGATGGTCACCCATCCAAGGCCAGCCACGCCTGACAGTGCTTAACTTCGCTGATCTGACGGGAACCGGCTTGCAACACATACAGGACCTCCTTCATCCATAACGAGAAGATTGTAAGGTCTTCTGAATGCCAACGGTTTTCTATATCATATTAGGCATAATAATGTGTTTGGTGTTTCATATTTTTGTCACTTTTGTCCACTCCTTGTACGTGTCTAAAATGAAAGCTTAGGGAACAGAAGTACGATATTTAAACCTGCTTTTGTCGTAGCACATAGAGTATTAATCCCGCTGATGAATCAACAAGAGATCTAAAATTTTTTTGGCTGAATTACATGCCACTGACAACAAAAGAACAGTTCGAAATATCACTTTGTCTCATCGATGTTTCTTTGCAAGCAAACTACTTATTCAGTTATATAGTAAATCGTTTTCATTACTATGACTTCCATACGTGAGGAAAAACTTCGCAGTATGTGTCGAAAAACTGGCTTCGCGGTTTTTGGATATGACTATGACTGTGGGGATGACGGGACTGTATTGGATGAATGTAATTCATTCGCGGCACCCTCACATTATAGCGCTATGTAGACGATATTCTACACCCAGTTTTGTTGCTCTTCATGGCAAGCCATCCTGGGCTTATATTTCAGCAAGATAATGCCCGCCCGCATATGGTGAGAGTTTCTACTGTTTGTCTTCGTACTTGCCAAACCCTACCTAGGCTATCAAGGTCGCCGGATCTATCCCCAGTTGGGTATGATTGGTCAATGGGGGGTCCCTCCAATCAGAATGGGTAGGACCCTCCAATCAGATCGGGATTTTGACGATCTAATGATCCAGTTGAACGGAATGAGGCATGATATCCCTAAGGAGGTGAGCTAATAACTCTATAAATCAATGGCAAGCTCAATAACTGCTTGCTTAAGGGCCAGATGTGGACCAACCCGTTATTGACTTGCTCTATTTGTGAAGCTTTTTTTCCTGAACTGATAATCGAATTCTTCTGAAATTTTAATAATTTGTATGTGTATGTACATCACATCTATCGGTTTCCATCCTAGTCGGATAACTCCTTAATGGTGCGTCGTTTTTTTTCGTAAAGTATACTTTACCAGTAGGCAATTAATCACACGCTTCAGCGGTCTAAGTCTCTGCTGGATTAGTGCGATGGTAGTCGAACCGGACGTAGCCCATTCAAATCGTGGTTATGGGACAAATTCCACCCGCTTTGGCCAACGTTGGAGGAGAGGCGTTAGCATACAGTTCATGAACCATAATATCGACATAACTAGTCAAGTGTCCAGTTTCTCCACAGTGTCCCGTGACATGGAACATATGAGTCTTGAGCACTATGGGGACGTTGAGACCATTGGACTAGAGTGTCCTCAGTGAGAGGCAGAGGACATCAATTGCCCCCCCCCCACCCCCTTTCTTTGTAGAAAAAAAATTATGATCTTTGTGTCCTGACCACCCCCTATACAGACAAACTATTATGATTGTATTATCAGTCTGAAGAAATCATGGGCATGTAGTCGGTACTGACCAGTAGCAAGTAGATCCAGAGACATATATACTGAGATTTCAAAACTATTTTGTCATTAGCCACTCCCCACCCTCGGAAAATGCTAGATGATTCTAGGTTCCAAAAGTTTCAGGTACCGTTGTCCTTTCAGTTCGCGATATTTTTCCTCGTTTCAGCAGCCAATAATAAAAACTATTAGAGTGTGAAAACAGAGAAACTTCGCATCTATTTTAATGTTACCTACCTGACAGCAAAATAATATGTGTATTTTGAAAGAAATTGTGCTTCATTTCTTCCACCCTCCTCGTTTCTAAGAAACTAATATGAGTTGTCCCGCCTGCACTTCCCTTCCCCCCTCCCCTCTCTCCACCAAGCTTAGAGCCAGGTACTAGTTCCGTTTAACGAAGATAAGAAAGTCAGCGGCATGTTGTTTAGGGAAATCATAGAAAATCTAAATCACGTTGGCCAGACCTGAAATGGACGTTAGTCCTCCAGAACACGACACCACTGTACCGTCTCAACCATTTCGCCACCTCGCTCTGTCCGCTTGATCAAGTGGTAATGCGCCACAGACTGCGAAGGAAGTTTGGATATCAGAAAAAGGATTTCCTTGCAACTAATCAGCCATCCTCTAGTCATCATGATGTACTGATATTTTTTCTTTTCTATTTGTGAAAAGAAGCGTTTCTGGGAAGGGAAAGAAGCCGTGTCTCTCCACAAAGATAAACGTTTTTCCCACAGATGAACAAGAATAGCAGTGATTCTCTCAATTCCGCTTCCGAAAGAGATAATAACTTTGCGTAGTAGATGACGTGAACGTCATCACTCAGTTGTTTCACATAACGCTTGCGTCTTGATCGTATTTTTGGGCACCTGTAAAATATTTCCAGGCGATCTGTGTGCCAGTGCTGGCTGTTCTAGCGGCACGGCCAGTTTTCGATTGTTGGGAAGTGGTTGCTTGTTCGGCCTGAAGATGATTGTCAGGTTTGTTCCTTATACCCCTATTCGGAGCCGACTAGGACGAGTATTTTTCCCATGACGGCCGGTTTTTTTTTTCAATAATATTAAAAGTCTTCACACAGAGCAGCACCTTACAGAAGCGCTATACGAGGGAGAAGGAAATAAACTCCGTCCGCGGGCCATGGCAGGTCTATCGGAACCGACCGACCGCCGTGTCATCTTCCGTCAATTGCGTCATTAGATGCGGCACGGAGGATCATCAAGTCGGGACAACTCTCTCCCTGACGTTGTCAGTTTTTCTGACTTAGAGCTGCTACTACTTGCTCCTCAGCTGGCATCACGGGGCTGAGCGCACCCTGTTCCAATGCTTCCACCAAGGGAAATATTCCTGGCAATGCCGGGAATCGAAATCGTGTCCTCTTCCTCGCAGCTCCACTGGCCTCTGAGATACGGAGGAGGACAGGAACAAGAGATACCAATCTAATTGCCTGTGATCTTGTCCTCATTCTGGAGCGATTTGGAGCCCTCAAAACCGAGGTGTAGACAGACCAGTCCTCTTGAGATACAGCACTCTCATGCGCCCTGGGTTGGAAGTGCAGTTTTCTTATGTATTTCCCAAGTCGGAGGACGGTGTTCCTTTTGTGATGAATCGCGTTATTTCTTGGGAGGAAAGAAAGGAAGTATACCGTCCCATCCACAAGAATCCCACCGTGGGCGGACATCGGTTTCTGGTTGGCTGGTGCTGCTACTGCCCTTCCGCGAGTGTGCAAACGCTCGATAGGTAGCTCTCTTAAACTAGATTGGAGCCAACTAGCTAAATGGACAGTGGTGATTATCGAAAGACTTGGTTTTATGTTAAGCCAGTAAATTATATTCGTTTCTGTGGAAATATTAGTCTCGAGTTTTCATTTTGCTTTATCCCTAACGACTTTAAACTGTATTCCCGTTTCTTTGATGTGGTGATTATCGGCGGAAGATGCTAGTAGCGGCTTGGAGGCGATGTATTGGACTTTTAGGGGTGAACGTATTCCAGTCCAGAGTTCGGATTTCCGAATCTTTCCTGGTAGTAGTTACATTGCTACAGGTCATTTATTATTGATCTTAACAGTGTAGCAGAACAGAAAGCTGAACTAGATCTTTTTCAATCTGTAGAGCAGTAACCCTCGCGTATTGCGAACAGTCTCGGATTCTCGCCGCGGCTGCGAGTGTGACTCTGCATGACGTTACGGAATCGTTGAGGCACGGACGATAGGAACGTTCCAGCGCACTCGTTGCTCACTGAAAAGGTGCCATCTACTCTGTTCTATTATAGCGCTGTTAACGAGGCAAACCTGTTCCCTCTCACTCTGTACCACTATTAACAGACACTAGTCGTACAAATTTGTTCCGCTTCGTCTTCCTGGGAAACTGCGAGCGTCGCGTAAGTAGCAGTCTGCAGACAAACTGACTGTTAGCCGGCACTCAATCAGGGACGCCTCAAATTACAGTCGTTGGCGCGTGCATAAGAAAACGGCTCGGAAGTTACGCGCGCCGTGCGAGGGCTGCTGCCGCGAGGAGGCGGCGCGGACAGGAAGGCGGGAGCACGCACAGCGCACACGGCCGCGCCGCCACCGCGCGCCTGCTAACCGCAGCGCGGCCGGATCGGGCTATTCATTTCCCGTGAAACCTGTCCCCTAACGGTACGTCGTCTTTGTCCCAGTCCGGGGCCATTATCATTAGCTGGCGGCTAACCTCCGACCTTCCGAGTTAACTTCGTGACGGCCGCCTCGGCTTCCGGTAGAAAGATAGTCTTCTCCCTACACACAATTATGATCATTATGGCAAACGTCCACTTTTTATTTGTGTCCTCTTCTTTTTGCTTTTTCTTCTTTGCGTGTTGCACATCTTTAGCAGAGCTAGCCATCCCTCGTTGTGTCATCACTAATAGGCTTCCGCTCATTACTGTCTTCAGGCGTTTGGAAAATGGCTGTTTCGGCGATAACTCTAATAGCTGTCCCTCTTCACATCCAGTTCCTACAATTTTTTTTCCAAAAAGAGCTCTTTACAACCGTGGAAATTCTGTCTCGTCTTTGATTCACTACATACGAGGGCTATCCACAAAGTACATTACGTTTTGGAATTTAAAAAAATAAAGTATTGTAAATTTTTATTATTATATACAGATGAAAGCCGCACTTAACTACTACTTTTCTACATAGTTGCCATTTAAATTAAGGCACTTATCGTAGCAACGGACGAGCTTGGAAATTCCTTCGTCGTAAAATTCGGCCGCCTGCGCCTTCAACCACGTGGTTACCTCTTCTTGAAGCTGTGCGTCGTCATCAAAACGCTGCATAGCCAACCATTTCTTCATTGCTGGAAATAAGTGGAAGTCGCTCGGTGCCAGGTCGGGACTGTACGGCGGATGAGGAAACAACTCCCACTTAAAAAATTCGAGAACTTCACGAGTGGCATTTGCCGTGTGGGCCCGGGCGTTGTCGTGAATCAGCAAGATCTTTGAGCCCAACTTTCCCCTGCGCTTGTTTGTATTGCTCTTCTGAGGTTGTACAGAGTTTGGCAATACCTTTGAGAGTTTATTGTAGTTCCTATTTCCAGGAAAGCCACAAAAATCACACCTTTTCTGTCCCAAAAGACAGTCATTACGTGGTTGAAGGCGCAGGCGGCCGAATTTTACGACGAAGGAATTTCCAACCACGTCCATCGCTACGATAAGTGCCTTAATTTAAATGGAAACTATGTAGAAAAGTAGTATTTAAGTGTGGCTTTCATCTGTATATAATAAAAAAAATTCCAATACTTTATTAATTTTTAGTTCCAAAACGTAATGTACGTTGTGGATAGCCTTTGTATTAAACTGTACAGAATAACTCAAAACTTGGTGTAGCCTGTTCAAACGAAGTGTTACCACACATGCTGGACAAAAATTAAGCATTTCACTGCATACAGGTCATCCCAAATGCGCTGTAGTAAGCTGTCGCCAGTACTCCGATCGACAAAGAGGCTGAAAGAAAATCGATAGTAGGCACTGGAGCAATCGAGCCTATCGGGCAAAGGCCAAAGACAAACTCGCAAGAAACGCTCCGCAACACCCTCTCGGTCGCCAGTATTTAGATCGCCGCTGCAGACCGGAGGCCCCAGTCAGTCATGCAGTAAGTCACAGAGTTGAGTCTCCAGTCGCCGCCCAGACACTTGCAGTCGCAGACAGTGTCTCAGACTCAGGCAACACATAGTGACCAGAGTACTGTACATGGCAGGATTTGTACTTCACCACCAGTAAGGCTAATGTGAACTATTAGGGAAGAGTTTAAACCACAGCACCTGGACTACACTCCTGGAAATTGAAATAAGAAGACCGTGATTTCATTGTCCCAGGAAGGGGAAACTTTATTGACACATTCCTGGGGTCAGATGCATCACATGATCACACTGACAGAACTACAGGCACATAGACACAGGCAACAGAGCATGCACAATGTCGGCACTAGTACAGTGTATATCCACCTTTCGCAGCAATGCAGGCTGCTATTCTCCCATGGAGACGATCGTAGAGATGCTGGATGTAGTCCTGTGGAACGGCTTGCCATGCCATTTCCACCTGGCGCCTCAGTTGGATCAGCGTTCGTGCTGGACGTGCAGACCGCGTGAGACGACGCTTCATCCAGTCACAAACATGCTCAATGGGGGACAGATCCGGAGACCTTGCTGGCCAGGGTAGTTGACTTACACCTTCTAGAGCACGATGGGTGGCACGGGATACATGCGGACTTGCATTGTCCTGTTGGAACAGCAAGTTCCCTTGCGGGTCTAGGAATGGTAGAACGATGGGTTCGATGACGGTTTGGATGTACCGTGCACTATTCAGTGTCCCCTCGACGATCACCAGAGGTGTACGGCCTGTGTAGGAGATCGCTCCCCACACCATCATGCCGGGTGTTGGCCCTGTGTGCCTTGGTCGTAAGCAGTCCTGATTGTGGCGCTCACCTGCACGGCGCCAAACACGCATACGACCATCATTGGCACCAAGGCAGAAGCGACTCTCATCGCTGAAGACGACACGTCTCCATTCGTCCCTCCATTCACGCCTGTCGCGACACCACTGGAGGCGGGCTGCACGATGTTGGGGCGTGAGCGGAAGACGGCCTAAGGGTGTGCGGGACCGTAGCCCAGCTTCATGGAGACGGTTGCGAATGGTCCTCGCCGATACCCCAGGAGCAACAGTTTCCCTAATTTGCTGGGAAGTGGCGGTGCGGTCCCCTACGGCACTGCGTAGGATCCTACGGTCTTGGCATGCATCCGTGCGTCGCTGCGGTCCGGTCCCAGGTCGATGGGCACGTGCACCTTCCGCCGACCACTGGCGACAACATCGATGTACTGTGGAGACCTCACGCCCCACGTGTTGAGCAATTCAGCGGTACGTCCACCCGGCCTCCCGCATGCCCACTATACGCCCTCGCTCAAAGTCCCTCAACTGCACATACGGTTCACGTCCACGCTGTCGCGGCATGCTACCAGTGTTAAAGACCGCGATGGAGCTCCGTATGCCACGGCAAACTGGCTGACACTGACGGCGGCGGTGCACAAATGCTGCGCAGGTAGCGCCATTCGACGGCCAACACCGCGGTTCCTGGTGTGTCCACTGTGCCGTGCGTGTGATCATTGCTTGTACAGCCCTCTCGCAGTGCCCGGAGTAAGTATGGTAGGTCTGACACACCGGTGTCAATGTGTTCTTTTTTCCATTTCCAGGAGTGTATTTTAACTTAAGGGGAGTTAGAACGGAAATTTTTTCACATTCTCTGATTTTTATCTCCTTATAAAATTTGCAATTTTCTGAATAAAAAGATACATATAAACTCACACAGAAAGTATTCTATTTTATTTTTTTAAATATGGACTACACCAGTTGAAAATAGTAAAATTTTTACGTGCATTACTTCAAGGTCTAATAAAATCGGTAATTGTTCTTATAGAAGGCTGTGGATTGCTGTGCTATAAAGGTTAAATTACGTGTTTGTATTGGTAGCACAGTCAAAAACATTATCTTATCGTTTCATAGTATAAATACGCGTTGTATGTCGAATCGCTAACGTTTTTTGAGGAAAAGTGACGAATAGATTGGTAAAACTCTTAAAAAGTAAAGTATGACGCCAAAAAGAAGTGTTTTTAAGAAACATGGGTTTCATAGCAATAGATTTTTGAATAAAGGGAAACATCGTGTTCAAAATGCGGCATGTGAAGTTACAGACAATGAAATACAGGCAAAGTCGTCAGTATCTACAGAAACACCCATTAGTGCTTCGGAGATTAAACTGAAACGTTGTGATACACAGTTTTCTCAAAACGAAAGTGAGCTAAATGGTAGGTTACATTATCTTCTGATAGAGTTATGCATCCTAATAAGGGTGTTTGTTGAATGTGTGTGTTGTAAAATAGGTGGAGCGCCAGTAAATTTACGTGAAGACAGTGAAACGTATCATTAATTGTGCCAGTTGCAAATATACTCATTCAGTTTGGAATTCTGATAAGTGTAAAGATAATTATTTTGAAGTACATGTTAGGTGATTTCATGGATTGAGAGCAATTGGCAAAGGACACACTGCAGCAGAAATAATGTGTGCTGTGATGAATATGCCACGCCCGCCTTGTAAAATCGACAATTATGCAGGACTTATCGGAGCTGCTGGGGAATCTGTTGCATGTGAGTCAATGAAGGGTGCTTCAAACGAAACTGTTGAAATAAATGATGGTATGACTGACATACCAGCAGCGTCTGATGGCACTTGCCACAAGCGCAACTACAGTTCTAACAATTTTGTTGCTGTGGTGACCAATGTGGACACTGGAAAGGTAATAGATTTCCAAAAATTGTTATAAGAGTAAATAAGGGAATGAAGAAAGGCATATTTGTGACAGAAATTATGAAGGCACAAGAAGTGGGATGGAGGCCTTTGCAGCTATTGAAATGTTTAGTCGATCTGTGAAAGAAAGGGGAGTGTGTTACACTAAGTTCTTAGGTGATGGAGACTCAAAAACATATAAAAGTGTAGTAGCCGCTAAACCGTATGGTGAGAAGATTATCACAAAACTGGAATGTGTTGGTTTTGTCCAGAGGAGGATGGACACCAGGTTGAGGAAGTTGAAACAAAGTTTGAGAGACAAGAAACTTTCTGATGGTAAAATCATAAGAGGCAGACTGACAGACAAAATGATTGATGATCTATAGCAGTATTATGGGATGGCCATTAGAAACAATACTGAGTAGTTGTTGAAAATGAAGCAGGCAGTATGGGCTACTTTCTTCCACAGACTGTCAACTGATGAAGAACCAGTACACTACCTCTGCCCTCCTGGACCTGATTCTTGGTCAATTATAGCAATGCCCAGTACTCAAACAGTTCATACAGCCATAAACATTCCATCCCAGCAGCAGTCATAGATATCATGAAACCTATTTACAGAGACGTGGAAAATTCTGAATTACTGAAGTAATGTCTGCATGGTCAGATTCAAAATCCCAATGAGTCGTTCAATAATCTTATATGGAGTCCCTTACCAAAAAAAGTTTTTGTAATAACGAAGACACTAAAGTGGGGGTTCAGTCATGCTGTTACTGCTTTTAATGATAGCAACATTGGTAGGGTGAAAGAGCTACAGCATATGGGAAGTAATCCTGGATCAAACTGCATCAGAGAACTTGAACGGATGGACAAGGTTCGATTTGATAAAGCAGAGAATGCAGGACAGTTGGCCACTAAGGAGTCCACAAAGAAGAAAAGAAGAAAAAATTCGAAAAAATATCAAGAGGGTGATATACAGTATGGTGCAGGATGCTTCTGAGTGACTAAAATAAAAAATTAAGTATATATTAAGTGATTTACAGTCTTCTGAAACTTTAGAAGCCGTTTCTGAAAATTTACATTTTCTGTCACATTTTTTTCCTAAACCTCATAAACCACTTCGAGTAGTGTATTCAAATTTTCAGGGAGTAATAATATACATATCCTAAGTCTATTGAACTAAATGAAGAACATAATGTTATGTATAATTAAAACCATTTGTGATAATGTAGAAAAAGTACACAAAATTTTAACCGTGTGATTAAAAAATTGTATTTCCGAAAGCAGTGGCTAAAATGCAATTACTGCAGTTCAATGTAGTCTGAACATACAATTTAATGCCCTGTAAAAGTTTCATGTCAATGGCTACAGTGGATCCTGAAATACAGGGATTCGAAGTCACTAAATTTAACATTGTTGTGATAGGGCATTCCAACTCTCCTTAAGTAGCTTCCTTGTTTACATTAATAAAGAACCTTGTTAATACATGCGTACAGTTGTGTTATTGAAAGAGGATATTGGCCACCAAACAACATGCTCTCCTTGCTTCCCGTGGTAAAAGTCTACAGTGACAAAGAGAGAACATAAAACCAAAACTTCTGGATCAGAATTATCTAGACAGTAGTCGCTAATGGAAAAATATACCAGTTCCGTGCCAATCACATAACAACATTCATTCAGAATTTGAAGCAACCAGACATTGTGCACTACTGTGTTCGATTTTTGTGCTGTGTTGCTTCTGATATACATAAAGTATTCTTCCCCTTGCAGTTTGAGAAGGTGCCCAATTTGTCCTTTTTACAGTGATAAAGATTATAAAAATTAAAAAATAGTACCAGTCTCCTTACTGAAAATCCAGTTAAGGAAATATTCTTAAGCATCAACATATTGTTCTAGGCAAATGGATTATTACTGAATTTCGACAAGGATCAATACATACATTTCAGTATTTTTCATAGAACTTCACAGGCTACGATAAACTGTTTTCTCAAACAATAAAATACAAAGTGTTAATTTCTGCAGAAACCTCTTCAAAACACTGGGTATTTGTACGAATATATATACAGAGTGGCCAGAAGCACTGAAAAGCTTGTAATGGTGCTGCAGCACTGGTTGTGCTGAGGAATAGCTGTTAAGAAAAAAATTCAATATGTTGCTCCTTTTCTGAGTTAATTAGCATCGAAGTTAACCAATCAGGCGATTGTCGATGCAAATTTAAGTCGCCCACCAGAGATGGTGTCGCCTAACATGTTCTTTATTTGGTTTCCTAATACCGAAGAAGGGAGCAATATAAAAATTGGATGTGGGGCGGTAATAAGGAACGAACTGAAGCCAAAGGCTGAACAGTCTAGTGCATTATCGTCTATTTTATGAGAATAACTGACACTAATTCTATCTGGCAGGCCACTTGGATCTGTACCTGCAGAAGCCTGATTGGTTAACTTTAATGCTACTTAACTCTGAAGTCGAATTTAAGTTATATCTCAGCACAACCTACTCTGCAACACCCTTACATGCTTTTCAGACTGTTTCTGACGACCCTGCACAGAATTTTACACACACACATACACATATATATATATAGCAGAGTATGTCCAGGATCTCCTCCCAAACCTCTGGAACAATTTCAACCAAATCTGGACAGAAAGAGTAGCCCTAATGAGTATCAGCGCTGTAGGGTTTATGACCTTCTAGCTGGAATAGAAGTGAAGATAATGACCTATTTTGTCCAGCCCCTGGCATACATGGTGCTCTGCACAACAGGCATTTTGTGTGGCAACACTATCAGCCTGCCAAATTAACTTGTTTTGCAGGGAAGACTACATGTTAGAGGTAAGAAATGGTTGTCTGGGCTCTGACATGTAGGCTGCAATTCATGACACATGTGTTGGAATAGAATCATTCTGTTTTATCGGCCTACTTTGCCTGATGACCTTCATTTCAGGGGCAAATAGGTGATTTTAAAGCCCTTCATATATACCCTTATATAGCCTACTCTACATGACAGGTGTGTTGTTGGAGTAATATCAGCCTGCATGATTGAACTGTATTGCAGGAGGTATACATGCCAGTTATTATGGTTGGCAACAAATCGAGATGGTTAAAGCAGGGGATGGACAGTCTGAGGGAGATGCACGAGGCAGGTGGAAGATGTAGGTCGACAGGTGGAAGAGAAAGGGGGGTGGCAAAGATGGAAAGAGAGAGGGGCAGGAGGATGTGAGCAGGGGGAGGGGGAGGAAAATATGTTCAGAGGGGGGAGAAGGACATGAAGAGGGAGAGAGAGAGAGAGAGAGAGAGAGAGAGAGAGAGAGAGAGAGGGGAGGCGAAGATAGACAGATAGAGATAGGAGGATGATGCTGACAGACAGAGGGAAGAAGAGGGCAAGAAGGGGGGGAAGGGGAGGACGAGGTGTGTTCAGTATATGTGTTGAACACATACATGGGTGAAGCTGTGGATTAAAGGTTAGTATATATATATATATATATATATATATATATATATATATATATATATATATATTACTAGGACCAAAAAAGGTTAAGCGGAGACTTCAAGGGGCTAAAATTAGTATAGAAAGGAGTCAGATAGTTAGTTACAAATGATGTGTTCAACGACTTACGAGAGCACAGTAAATGTTGTGGAGCTGAAGACTGAATTAATGAATTTTCTGTTGGGCAACTCCTTCTACTACACTGAAGATTATCTTCATAGAAACACTTGAATTTAACGTTTTGGGATATAATGTTGAATTTCCAATTAGAATTAGCATTGTGATCCACTAACGTAAAGCGATTTCACCGTATTGCACCTAAATTAAGCAGAATGTATATCTTTGTTTCCTTTCCACACCCAAGAGACAACTCTCCGTTGGATCCAAGGAACATGCCTAAAGAATGTAACGTGATGTGGATCCTAAGTGAGTATTCTGAGTTAAGGTGCCTATAGTTAGAAACAAATATTTCAGCCGGTACGAGGTCTGCAATGAATACTGGTTGTGGGGAGTACGTTAGTCAGCTGTTTATGTTTCATAAGAAACAATTGCCTGCCGCAACGATGTTGGTGGCTCTACCTTAAGAAACAATACACAGTCTTCTGTGAAGTGTACACGATAGAGTTTATCACTATTTACAGCTCATGGCTGGTTGTAAAAGATTTAGTATTACTCGTTTCAAGAATTTGCAGACATTAATTTGGTGTATAGTGCAGCAGGATGTATTGCCCAGAAAGTCGAACGAATTTAGAGAATAAAGTTTCTCAACTGATGCCGTCCCAATTGGGAGAAATTTATCACTTTGGATGAAATTTAGGATAAAAAGGGCCTTTCAATTAATAAACAGCTGGCCAAGGTTCTCGATGAATAATTGTTTACGCTGTCGAATTTGAGGAGAGAGATCTACATCTACATCTACATCTACATCCATACTCCGCAAGCCACCTGACGGTGTGTGGCGGAGGGTACCCTGAGTACCTCTATCGGTTCTCCCTTCTATTCCAGTCTCGTATTGTACGTGGAAAGAAGGATTGTCGGTATGCTTCTGTGTGGGCGATACGTCAATAACGACCAGTTAACTTGCACGTTAAATGCATACGTCGAAGAATGTGGTACTGAGAGTACAGATGAACTATCACGAGCAATACGTGCAAGCTGTGAGGTCAAATTTTTTTTGAGTTATGTGCTGTCAGTGGACTATCCAGTGCAGTACTATAATTTATCAAATATCACTCTTTCATGCCAATGGTCATTGGCGCCACATCTACAGTAACTGTTCCTACGAGGTACGTACCGTAGCAAAACTTACTTTTTGTTTCGTAGACAAGGGCACTAACTGTACTTACCATGGCAGAGAATTTGGCTAATCTCTTTTCATACGAATCATTCAGAGTCCTGACGCTATCGGTATGGAGACCGAGAAGGTATTCAGTAGTATAATGTAATAACTGGTACATGACCTTACGACAGACAGAAAAAATTAGGCTTAGTCCTGATTATGTCGTCAAAATGCCTGATCGGGGAGTCCTTTATATAGCAAAATAGAAAATAGATGCGTGCGAGATCCTGACTGTGTTACGAGTCGGTGTAATTATTAATTACTATATGTCTACAGTCTGTTTCACTCTCTTCACATTTCCAATGAGATACATTGTTAAAACTAACAACCTTTGTGTTGTCCGAATGGAAGTATGCGTTATACGCTGTCGTTACCCTCTTATGTGGAAAAACGATTCTTTGCTACTTGCAGTGAAGTGTGGATTTTTGGGCGTCTGTCAAAACAAAGTTTTAATTCTCAGAAAGTCCGCAGTTTTTAAGGATCCAAAAACCTCGACTCGTGGAATTTGAGGACAGAATTCCGTCTTGACGCTTTCCGCCGTCCCCAGAGAATTGAGGCAGACAAACCGTATATTTAGGAAGGAGGGAAGATTGGGTTTAACGTCCCGTCGACGTCGAGGTCATTAGAGACGCAGCACAAGCTCGGAGTGTTCCAAGGATGGGGAAGGAAATCGATCTTTTAGAGCGACCATCCCGCCGATTTAAAGAAATCACGGGGAATCTAAATCTGGATTGCCGGACACTAGTTAGCTGTATTTTTGGGTTTTCAGACTTAACTGATTTACTGCACACATACTGTATAGTAGAGCAGTAAGTTAAGACAAACAACACAATAGTAACTTTATTTTTCTAGCGCAAGAGATTTGTGGATCATGAATAATTCGATAAACGTCAATGATTGAAACGTCACCCGTTTTCGTCTTAGTCATTTCAGTGACAGGCTTAGCCGGATTTGCGCATCAAATATACGTGCAACTGCTAAGGGTTAGCCAAGACAGAAAATTTGCACACGAAACATACCTGCAACTGTTTCTCGAGAAAACATTATTCTGAAAGCCCAACAGGTTGCCTCTTCGCCAGATGTCGCTCGGGTCAGCTCTGTTCTATGGCAGCAAGAAATGAAGGATTATTGAACGCGACTTTTTAGATGTTTTTCGTTTCAAAAAATGTTTTGTGTACTGGAAAAAGAGTTATCAGTATTCTGTGGCTACCAATTTTTATATGTGTCGTTCGTGCTTTGATAAAGTAATAACAAACGTGTTTCCACTATACCTTGTTATGGCGAGCAATCGACAAGATTTAATTTTTGAGAAACTTATCAACGCGAGAATGTGAATAACCTCGATTACCTAAATTGTACCCAAGATATAGAGTCCAAGTCTCTCAATCAATCTGGCGTATTGCGGCTTGAATGAAACAACAATAGTCGATAAAGGACACCTGGATTAAAATGCTTCAGAAATATTGTATAACGACAAATCTATGCCAAATGTTTGCTACGTGACATTCGATTCAATAAATAAAAGCAGTAATCTGCTGATGAAGTTTGAGTTTAGCTCGGTAACGAAAATCCGAATTGGATTAACACGAAAATACCTGTTTTTTCTCATGGAGGAAGATATGCTCAAAATAGCGTATGGTCATGTCGAATAAAGAGACCCTCTGGTAACAAACGCGTTAATGATTCATGGGTAACTGAAGGCCTTTATTTTCCGCTTGAAACAGCTCCGAGATAGTCACCTAACTGGAGAGCAGTTGAATTCTCGGTGCCAAAAGAGACTGTGTAGGTATCTGTTCTATTTTTACTTAACACATTTTCCGGTATTCTTATTTATTTATGACCAAAGAGCTACAGCAGTTTCGGTGCAGGGTCTATTACCAGGTTCATAAAACAATGACATCACACTACGCGAAATAAAATCAATGGCATCAAATAATAAAAATTATGAATTCGCCACTGATGCAAAATTGTAAGAGTAGCAGTGCACTGATTCATGTTACTTAGCCGTCGTCATTAAAGTTATGGACGGAGGCATTCTACATACTGAATGTAGGCTGCTTCTGTCCGTAACGTTATCGCAGGCTGTTTATACAATGTAACACGAATGGGTCCACTGTTTGGCGCATTTTTTTGATTGACGATGTAATTTATATTATTATTTGACAACAGTGACAAACTCATCGATTTTATTATTTGACGCCATTTATTTTAAATCGCCTAATCCAATGATGTAGATGTTTTATGAACCTAATGATTGTCTGTGGACCGAATTGGTTGTTCGATGAAGAAGTTTGACAGCAGCTCTTGACGGTAAATTGTGACATTCTTCATATATTTTTTTTGTAATTCACGTGCGAACTTCGGCTTCAAATTTTCCAAAATTAAAGTTTGTGAATTTATGAATTCCGCTAAAGTATCATATTTTTACAGTAAATCTCGCTGTTACCTGTTTAGAGGACGAGTTTAGTGTAGGGGATAATTGTCTGTTTTATACCGGCTTTTAATTTGTACCACTACCGGTACTATAAAATTCGTGTATCTTGTACTATCCCACATCTAGAAAGGTCAGCGTGAACTACATGTTTCTTGGAGTCGTATTGTCAGTTGTAAGCTCGGTGTGTTGAGTATCTGGTCGATCGAGGACAGTCTTGATTTTGTTGTAGTTTTCATCCGACTTTTTATTTGTGTTGCGGAGAGAATTTCCGTTATAAGGCTGTTTTCAAACAGAAGTGAATCTATATTTGTTGTGGTTCGATCATAGAAAACTGACAATGTACCACTATACATTTCCGATACTGTACTGGTAGCATTAAAGAAACTTTAAAATGAGTTTAGCATTATTAGAGCAACATAATGTTTGTAAATGATGTGGTGAATATTCTAATGTGTTCTTTATCGTAAATTTTTAGTTAAATAATTATTTTGTAGTACAGTATGGCTACGGAAATGCGTTATTGAAAATGGAGCACAGATAAATTGGATTTAGCTGTAACAGGATATCTAAGTGGGGATCATGGATTAAATGGCTGTCCTCGCATATATAGTACAATTTGAATAAGGCAACGATTGAGAGGCATGATGAAAATAAAAACAAACATTTAATGATATAGAAATTTTTGTCGGCAGTTACGTGTCTTACAACGAAGTTGAACATGGATTGGTAGATTATATTCTTAGATTTGAAGAGATGATGTTCTGTTTAATCAACCACAGCATAAGAAAACTTGCGCATAGCTCCTAACCGCGAGGAAAGCGCCTCGTTTAGCTGTGAAGTTATCCCACAAGGGGTGGCAGCGGCGTGTTCCGAACAACCTTGACACAGCCCCGAGCGCGGTATTTCCCTCACGAGGTGACACACATCGTAGATCCGTTCTACCAGATCAGTTGACGCTATGCCTGTGCCCCACCTCCAAGGATTTATGGGCTCACATTTTTCTCTGCGAGATACTGATCAGGTAGTGAGTATCTCACAATCGAAACACGGCCACCCAGATTTTCCAAACTTTGTCCGTAGTACAATGGTCTAATCCCACCCTGGATGAGGCGTGGCAGCGCGCCAAAATTTCGTATGCACTCGGCAAAGGTACGCAGAGATTTATCGGCTACCTTTGAACTTTGAGACATTCCTGAATATAAACGTGACACTGATTACTGGTCGCACTTTAGCGCGTAACCTGCCTCTAAACAACGCGACGTGCTCAACCCATTGCAGTAGCCTGTATACCACCGTTAATGTCAGGAGACTTACATGTTGCAGAAGGGAAAAGGAATACGCTTTAATTTTCCAGTAAGATACTTACCGTAACTGATTCAATATACATGCTTACATTTTTTCGTATTCTCAACGAATTTGGTAATAATGTGTCTTCTCTAATAATGATGAAACTACAAACGCAGTGCTTACCATAATGGTATATATTAAAATATGTTAATTAATCGCAACGTTATTACCACATTTATCAAGATATATATATTCTTATTACCAGAAGGTAGTGACGCAGTCCTTAAAGACAATAGACTTACCTTCAGCACCCGCGATTTTAAGTTTCCCTTGGTTTTCGCGGGTCGCCGATAGTGATTGCTGGTCAGTCATAAAAAAATGATTACTTCCCATTATTTGTTTAGTTTTGTCCGATTTTTGTATAAGAAATTCATGGTCGTCGAAAAAAAGTTAGTATTGTAATTATTCTATCAACACCTCCTCGTGTCATTGCAAAATAGAATGCGGATGAACAATTGGAATCTAGGATCTAGCAATATAACCATCTTCCGGATGAGAATGTCGTGATTACTGCGCCACCTTTATCGTCGAATCAAATAGTCACGCTGTAGGGTACACGGTTCATGAAAGAGAGCGAATTCAGATATGCAGCAGCTTACCATTAACCTCCGTTATCCTTAGGCTAAGTTTCTGGATAAAATGCATAGTGCGTGTTTGATTCGAAGTTCATCGACTGTACTTACTGGCATGATGTTTAGCAACGTACGAATGCAAAGTCTGGCACTAGTACCATTTAACTCGTTTGCTTATACAGACTGCTGGCTGCAACATGTGGCATATTGCAAATCCGTTATTAAACTTCCAGCTGTGAGGCGGACCGAACAATTATAGCTTCTTAGTGTTTCTTCTTCTCTTTTAATACATGGCATGACATGTAAGGCACCACTGGAAAATTGAGAAATCTATCTATTTAATGGTGTATAACACACTCGACTTTTCGATATTTTGCGAGTTATACACAATCGTTTTCAGGTTTTTTAGGTTTAGCCCCCCCCCCCCCTCCGCACCATCCCTGAATCCCATCAAGAAAACAGCCTCCAGAAACTGTGTAATGTGCAAAGCAAGGAGGAAGAAAAGTGAGACAGGGTACAAGTGTGGAAAATGTCTAGTGGCGTTGTACATGCTTGAATTTTTTCGAGATTACCATACCAACAGAAATTTCTAAAGCAGTATTATCTCCACTCCTTATCATTTTCAGCGGTCCAAAACACCTTGTCATGGTGCGCGCGCTTCCCCCGACGGAGGTTCGAGTCCTCATCGTGCATGGGTGTGTGTGTTGTCCTTAGCATAAGTTACACACCTGGAAAGGGAAAAAAGAACACATTGACACCGGTGTGTCAGACCAACCATACGTGCTCCGGACACTGCGAGAGGGCTGTACAAGCAATGATCACACGCACGGCACAGCGGACACACCAGGAACCGCGGTGTTGGCCGTCGAATGGCGCTAGCTGCGCAGCATTTGTGCACCACCGCCGTCAGTGTCAGCCAGTTTGCCGTGGCATACGGAGCTCCATCGCAGTCTTTAACACTGGTAGCATGCCGCGACAGCGTGGACGTGAACCGTATGTGCAGTTTACGGACTTTGAGCGAGGGCGTATAGTGGGCATGCGGGAGGCCGGGTGGACGTACCGCCGAATTGCTCAACACGTGGGGCGTGAGGTCTCCACAGTACATCGATGTTGTCGCCAGTGGTCGGCGGAAGGTGCACGTGTCCGTCGACCTGGGACCGGACCGCAGCGACGCACGGATGCACGCCAAGACCGTAGGATCCTACGCAGTGCCGTAGGGGACCGCACCGCCACTTCCCAGCAAATTAGGGACACTGTTGCTCCTGGGGTATCGGCGAGGACCATTCGCAACCGTCTCCATGAAGCTGGGCTACGGTCCCGCACACCCTTAGGCCGTCTTCCGCTCACGCCCCAACATCGTGCAGCCCGCCTCCAGTGGTGTCGCGACAGGCGTGAATGGAGGGACGAATGGAGACGTGTCGTCTTCAGCGATGAGAGTCGCTTCTGTCTTGGTGCCAATGATGGTCGTATGCGTGTTTGGTGCCGTGCAGGTGAGCGCCACAATCAGGACTGCATACGACCGAGGCACACAGGGCCAACACCCAGCATCATGGTGTGGGGAGCGATCTCCTACACTGGCCGTACACCTCTGGTGATCGTCGAGGGGACACTGAATAGTGCACGGTACATCCAAACCGTCATCGAACCCATCGTTCTACCATTCCTAGACCGGCAAGGGAACTTGCTGTTCCAACAGGACAATGCACGTCCGCATGTATCCCGTGCCACCCAACGTGCTATAGAAGGTGTAAGTCAACTACCCTGGCCAGCAATATCTCCGGATCTGTCCCCCGTTGAGCATGTTTGGGACTGGATGAAGCGTCGTCTCACGCGGTCTGCACGTCCAGCACGAACGCTGGTCCAACTGAGGCGCCAGGTGGAAATGGCATGGCAAGCCGTTCCACAGGACTACATCCAGCATCTCTACGATCGTCTCCATGGGATAATAGCAGCCTGCATTGCTGCGAGAGGTGGATATACACTGTACTAGTGCCGACATTGTGCATGCTCTGTTGCCTGTGTCTATGTGCCTGTGGTTCTGTCAATGTGATCATGTGATGTATCTGACCCCAGGAATGTGTCAATAAAGTTTTCCCTTCCTGGGACAATGAATTCACGGTGTTCTTATTTCAATTTCCAGGAGTATAGTTTAAGTTAGATGAAGTAGTGTGTAAGCTTAGCGACCGATGACCTCTGCAGTTTGGACCCATAGGATCTTACCCCAAATTTCCAACGAATTTCTATCAAAAACATTATATACTTTTGAGAAAAGTGTTAAGAAAAAAATAAGCTGATTTTTGTAAATTTCAATAGTAAATATAGGACCGACAATGGGGAAAATTGCAGTAAGTTAATGGCTTAAGGTTGAGAAAGCAGAACACGATTCGCTTCCAACAGTTCAAGCTGTTTGAAGCATGTATGCCGGACTGGAACACGAATTCAGCCGTGTTGTCTATTCATATGGTTCGCCTAAATACGGAAACACATGTACTTTTATTCCAAAGATAAAATCAAAGTTAAGTTTAAGCTATTTGCAACTGCGATACTGTTTCCTCGACGCTCAAGTGCAAAATGTTTCAAGTACATTATAACAACTAAGAAACGTGCCACATCTCTGATTTCCGGAGATACTCAAAAGTCTCGTCATGTCACAGTAGCCCGTTGTTTCCCTGAAATGAAAAGATAAGTAACATCCTGGCAGACACGTCTCCGCGCTGGCTGCCGCAAGACGCTGTTTGCGAAACTTCTCGGCCGCGGTGAACGCTGATGGGCAATCTCGACAAGCAATCGCCCTCAGTAATTTTCTTGCTGCGAAACGCGCCGAAGCCTGGAAGTTACGCCCGTCTGCAGCTGTCTTCATGGCAGCACCTCGCGGAGGGTTACCAGAGCGAAGTGAATCAACCTCACTTGCTGCTTGCCTCAGAAGCGGAACTTCTGCAACTCTACAGGCGCGAGGGAAATGTGGAACTGGCGTGACAGCAGTGCGGCTCTACAGATTTCCACAGCAGGTCTTTAATCCGTTTGATGGTTAAGTTAATAGCTGCTGCACATCGCACGCTGCTCAGGCACAAAGAAAGAATATCGTACAAATTCAAACAAATAATAGTTAAAACAAAGCGCCATGAACATAGAGGCATATATATATATATATATATATATTAGGGTTCCGAACTTCAGTGGGTAAAAAAGAGGAACCTTTATAGGATCACTTTGTTGGCCGTCGCTCTGTGTCTATCTGTCCGACTGTTAATGCCCCTTTTTCTCAAGAACGGGTAGTCGAAATATATGTCACATACTGAAGTCTATGGTTCTTTGGCGTGTAAATAAGTAAAAAAATGTTATGGGACTTAACTGCTAATGTCATCAGTCCCTAAGCTTACACACTATTTAACCTAAATTATCCTAACGACTAACACACACATCCATTCCCGAGAGAGGACTCGGACCTCCGCCGGGATCAGCCGCAAAGTCCATGACTGCAGCGCCCAAGACCGCTCTGTTAATCCCGCGCAGCTAAATAAGTTAAAGTTTTAAGTGAATACACTCAAAAGATACAGCCATTTATATCCTATATTTCGATACTCGCAAACTCATTCGTCAAAACTATAGGGGACTTCCAACTTTGTTTATTTATTTATTTTTTAGCAGATGCTGGTACTTCCCGTTGACCTAGAGTCATTAAATTTGACACGAAGCAAGGTTTCAATGCTAAAGGAAAATATCGGAAAACTGTAAATTTAATTTATAATTATATCATATAAAACAATGTTTTCACTATAGCCGACAAATTCGTCTTGTGAGAAACAACAACTGTATTAAAGAGTAAGAAATTTCTCTTTTGTTGCTTAGCGTTGAACAGTCCTAACAAATGATCACACCATCCACGGTCGTAAAGTCTGAACGTTCTTCCTTTCGCCAACACATGTAACTGCGCTACCTCCTCTACTGTACCGATTGTGGCAAAGTGGTTTAGGGACAAATCCTCGTCTGGTGATGTTTTCCTTCGGTTTACTTACCCGGCAACGAAAATTGGGATTGTTAATTTGAAAAGCCCACAGGCTATTTTCTTCCAACTAATAATACTTGCATAATAATGTTAAACCATAATTTCCTTCAGAATGAATTTCTTTCTCTGCAACGGAGTGTGTGCTTATATGAAACTTCGTGGCAAATTAAAACTGTGTGCCGGACCGAGGCTAGAAATTGGCAGGAGAACTTCTGTGAACTTTCGAAGGTAGGAGATGAGGTCCTGGCGGAGGTAAAGCTGTGAGGAGAGGTCGAGAGTTTTGCTTGGGCAGCTCAATTACTAGAGGATTTGCCACCGAAAGGCAAAAGTTTCGAGTTCGAGTCTCGGTCCGGCACACAGTTTTAATCTACCAGAAAGTCTCCTAATTTTCTTTTTCCTTCCGTCCACGGCACGGACTGACAAATGTTTCCCAGACTCCCTCTCTTACCGCTCTTAATTTTTTGTTACAGCTATCATTCCTTGCACGGAGACAGAGGTATTGTCAGGAGTGTTCCAGGGAAGCATGACAGGGCCGCTCTAGTTCCGTATATGCATAAATGATCTGACGGACAGGGTGGGCTGCAGTCTGCGACTGTTTGCTGAGGACGCTCTAGTGTACGAGAAAATGCCGTAGTTACGTGGCTGTAGGAGGATAAAGGATGTCTTTGGTTTCCATTCGATTCGACGAATGGCAGCTTGCTCTTAACGTGGTAAAATGTAAATCAGTGTATAAGAGGACGACAAACAATTTTGGAATATTCGAATACAGTAGTGTTAGTGGTTTCTTGACACAGACACGTCGGTTAAATTTGTCGGTGTAACATTGAAAGGGATATGAAATTGAACGAGCATGTAAGGGAAATGGTTATTAGGAGGATACTAGGAAAGTGTAGCTCGCTTGGTAGCTCAGGGTTCGGGTGAGATGGGGTTTGGGCTGGGAGTTGTGCAAGGGTTTTTTAGCAACTTGTACATTATCACACAAACACCATGGCATGATCAGAACTGATTGGTAGACAACATAAAAACAAAAGTATCTTGCCCCTCTATAGTTCTCATGTACAAACTGGCGTCGCACAATAATAACATAAAATAAGATGTTTTATCCAAAGCGAATATAATATATAGAACTCTAATCCGACACAGCCCCGTCAGACACAAACGGGCACGAACCAAGAAAAACAGAACACAAGTTAGAGCACTCGCAATTTTAGCCCATAGCACATAACTAACACACTATAATAAATGAATGAAATTACACAGGAGCTACGTCCTCTGTCAAGAGTTTCCACCAGCTACTCGCTACTGCTGCAGACAATAGGATTACTCCAGGTTATCTTGTCTAAGAAAGACAACCTGAAACATCCCCTTACAAAAATTAATGAATTACTGTGCTGGTAAACCCCCTACGTTATTTGATTTTCAAACAGCTGAGCAAAACTGAACGTACTCAGACATTTCTCTCTTCACTTATTCTAATCAACCCTAAACCGACACACAATATTTTTAGCGCAGCGCAACCTGACTTTCAATATTCCCTACAAAAGAATGGCCCTGACTAACAATAACCTATACTTTTCATGAATCCCTTACCTCACAAAAATCTTCGTTAGTCAAACTACTGCAATACAGCGTGCGCCAATACTGCCAGCTGAATAAAAGATTCTAACTACTGAAGGCACTAACTACTGATAGGCATAGTCAGCAAATGAAAGATTTTGATAGAGAACAAACAATGTATTTAACTTAATAGCGTTCAAAAGTCATAATATATATATATATATAAGTACATGACATCCAGTCTTACAAATTTACTCTCTCTGATGGACACACGTCCAGATCATCCGCTCTCAAAACTCCGCCATCTCACTCCCCGCATCCACCATTTCTGGCGGCTCACCTCCAAATGCGCAACGCTACGCGCTGTTCCCATCCAACTGCCCAACACTACAATAGCCAATATTCCAACAATGCCAACCAGCCACAGACTTCACACAGCACAGTCAGTGATTTTCGTACAGAGCGGTACGTGGCGTTACCAACATAAAAACCTAAACAGCCTACTTACAAACAATCAACATAAAATTTAGAGAACTTATAGCTATGTACAGTAATTGAGTACTCCTTCAGCGGGATCATAAAACACGATACAGGGCTCTCTCATACACAGTCGACCATGCCATCACAGTGAAAAATAAAACGCAGTACAGAACACTCAGTGTTGCGCCATCACAGCCACACCGTACAATGTGAATCACACACACAAACACGTACACGCAAGCACGCACACACACACACACACACACACACACACACACACACACACACACACAAGAGCGCGGGTGTGTGCTACTGGCTGTTGTCACTGTGCTCAATACCTTCCATACAATAACATTAGACTGGTACTCGTTAGCTGCCCAACAAGCGCTGTGAACGACGAAAAGAAATCCCTAGTGCTCTGTGCTCTACACGGTCTCCACTGATACCCGTCTCTGACTGTGGCAGCCATCTTCTCTGGCCCGCGCCAAAATAACAGTATACTGTCTGCGCCCTCCCAGTAGGCGATGTCCGTGGCGACTTTGTCACACCTTGCATTGGCTATTGTGACAGTATGGGTAGCCTCGTTCTGTGGTACACCACATTGCAGACTGGAACTTTATTTTCCGTTATTGACTACCAACCGGCTGCCTACTCCAACTCCTACCCGCTGCGACAATTTCAGCCGGCCATACCGAAAACAAATCTGGACTGCGTCCCATACCACGCCCGGTGCCATCGATGATTCGTTCGCCACTGGCCTCACATCTTCCGGAAGTGGCTGCAGTTGTAGTCGTCGTATCTCCCATTCCCGCAGACCAAGGCACCCAGGCTTGTCCGCTAATATGTACAACGATGGCCATTGTCACGATACCAGGCCACGACAACGCACCGCCGCTTCTACAGCGATAGTGGGGTTGGCATTCAGAATTTGTTGTTGTTATCACTCAGTGCATTTTTCCGTGCTGTACCGCCCCAAATAGGTTCGGAGCGGCGCCGTTGCAACTGAAACGCCGCCAACCGCTGCCTCTGTCCAATCTAAAGAAGAGTGTCAGAGCAGCGCTGCCGGCTGAACGGAAAGGAAGTCAACTGCACTGAAAAATACTGTTTCGTGGCACAATTTATAAAGGAGCCACGTACAGGACACGTGTGCGACTTATTCTTGAGCACTGCGCAAATATTTGCGATTCCCACCAGGTCGCATGGAAGGAAGATTCGTAGAAA
The DNA here is from genome assembly GCF_023897955.1 of Schistocerca gregaria. Lineage (NCBI taxonomy): Eukaryota > Metazoa > Arthropoda > Insecta > Orthoptera > Acrididae > Schistocerca > Schistocerca gregaria. The sequence continues at coordinate 442,573,589 of NC_064920.1, forward strand.
TTCAAAGCCGTACTGTTACATTTGTTACTGGTATGATCGATCAATAAACTTGTATTACGGAAATGCTCCATAAAGTCAAATGTGAATCTGGAGAAGACATTTTTATCGCAAAATGCTACTGAGGAACCAACATTTGCAAAAGACTGCAGAAAGATCTAATGCCACCAAACTCTGCGCGAGGACTGAGAAGAAATCAAGGCTAGTGTAGAAGTCTATAGAAATTCTTTTTCCTCCTCTCCAATAACGAGTGGGAGTGGAAAGGGAATGACTAGCAGTAGTACAACATACCCTCTGCCATGTACCGTATGACTGCTCGTAGACTATGTAGGTGTAGATGTAGACCTGAGTGGACTATTGTATATCAGACGGCAGGTGGCAGCAGTAGCAGTGAAGAGTATATAAAGCGTGCTGGGGATACGCGGATAACAGCGTAGTCGTTGTCGTAATGCGGAAGCGAAGCGATAAATCTGAGTCCAAAACCCCAACAGTATTTTGGCGATACGTTGATGATATTTTTATAGTTTAGGCTCATGGTTTCCTTAGTCTGGGAGAGTTCCTTCGACAACTGAACTCCATACACGAAAACAAAATTTACTATAGAGGTAGAGAACGATGGTTGCTCACCGTTCTTAGAAGTCTCGGTGGGACGTAACAGGATGACACATTTTGGTGTTACGTATTTCGAAAGCCCAGTCATACAGGTCTTTATTTCGATTCTACTAGTTGGCCCCAGCGGGCACAAACAAAAGGCGTTCTAAAGAGCTTAAGCCACAGAGCCCATAGCCGATAATCTGCAAACGGAACTGTCTTCCGGAACACTGGATATTCGTCTCAATAGTACACAGAGGTCTACAGACAAACGAGAGAGTAAGCAATTGGATGAGGCCTTCAAAATGACCGTGTACCTACTGTATTTTGGAAACGTTTTGGCGAAAATAGGCAAAACGCTAAGGAGACATAAAATTAAAGCAATCTTTTGCCCTCCATCTAAAATCCCAGCGTTGTTTACATCTGTTGAAACCCACTTAGAGTTGTGCAAGGTAGGTGTTTGCAGGATTCCGTGCGAATGTGACAAATCGTACATAGGCGCATGGTGGAGGATCGCATTATAGAACTTCGCCACCATATTCGACTCCTCGAAGTCAGTAAGTCCGCTATTGTCGAACGCTTTATTTCCAATGGTCATTTGAGGAAGTACAACGAAACAAAACCTTTGGCCCATACGTAAAACTTTTGGAGCTCCACAATCAACAAACCAGTGGAAATACGACTGTCTCCCTTATTAATTGAGACGGCGGTTGCAAATTAAATTCTTTGTAGTATCCTGTTTTAGAAAACTTCGTGCTCTGTGTAGTTGGCGTCGTTAAGAGATTTTACCTCACGGGCACGCTCAAGCAGCGCACGGTAATGTCAACTGGATACGCGTCGCACGTGTCGGTGGTGTCTTAAACACGTGAGCTCAGTGCAGTTTTGTCATTATTGACTTGAAGACCGTGAGAAGACCCTGTGCCAAAATGTCGTGGCAGCAAGTTGCAGGCATCCGGCAGTCTTCCCGAAATTTTATGGAACCTTCTAAAATATTTGCGCACTACTTTATAATTTCTAATGCTGTATGTATGTGTGTACGCTGTGTGAATGCTTGGAGGCAACGTGTTTGCTTCCAATGCAGTGGTCCCGGGTTCGATTCCCGGCCGGGTTGGAGATTTTCTCCGCTCGTGAAACGGCCGTTGTGTTGTCCTCATCATCATTTCATCCTCATCGCCGACACGCAAGTCGCCCAGTGTGGCGTCGACTCAAAAAAGACTGGCACTCGGCGGCCGGACATCCCTGGGTGGGGCCTCCTGGCCAACAATGCCATACGATCATTTTCATTTGTTCATCAGTGACTTACCGAGGTTGAACGCAGTTGCTCTCCAACTACAGTAGACATCGTGTACACAATTTATATGGTATTTCAGGTTAGTCTTGTAAGATGAAATTTACCATGTCATTTATTTGTTTCAATGGATCTGAAGACGTTCAGATTTTGAAGGAAACTAGAAATCATTCTAAAAAGAAATGCTACAATATATTGCAATAAAAATACTCGAATAAATTTTTCCTATTCTTTTAGTTTTCTGCGGTATGGAGGATTTACCATAAACCTCTGTAGAGAACATTCAGAATGAGTTGAACGTTACTAATTTCGACTTTTTGTAAGGTCGGTCTCCTCATAACCATACTTTCGCAGCAGACAGCTCTCAAAACAAAACTAAGTCCACATCCTTACTGAAATAATACAAGAGTGGCGCTGTAGTAGATGAACAGTCGATTGACACAAAAAAGTCGACCGCGTCTCTTGTCCCAATCGACTACTCGTAACAGGTGAGTGTACTGCTGTGCCCTCTGGCGCTTTATTCCTGTACTGAATCTGGTATGTCACGAGTGGCCGTTTTCGTTTATTTGTCGGTGCCAAAACTGAATATATTGTGAGAGCTGTAACAGTAAGTTGCAATGTTACAGTGCTAACAGAGTTTATTAATGACTATAGGAAAACTGATAACGGATGTTTTTGACAAAGGTCGTAGTGGAAATTCTACTGTCTCTTGAGAACTGTAAAAATAAGGAATATATCATTCAAATATTTTAAAAATCTATAATTTATTTTTTCGATAAGATATATACTTACAAACACATCAAACAATATTTAGTAACTTTTTGGTTTATGCATTGCATCTTGTTTTTTATGCATGCCGAAAAAGATCAAAGATCAAAAATCGTATTTCTCGTTAAATTGATCTGACATTTTCAGTGTTGAAACAATTTCCGTTAGTAAATGTTTATCTGTGTTATTTATGAGCAGTGTATACTTTTTCTGTGTTTGAATATTGTGAAACATATATACCTTTCCGCTTTCGGGTATTTAGTCCTTCTTATGGGGGTACACGAGCAGGAAGAATATCAAGCGCACTTGCAACCATCGCCATGTATCTCGAAAACAAAGCAAACTGCAAAAATAAATATTGAGAAGGTGCAAAGGTACGAAATCCATTACGATAACAGCAGTGAGCTCAGCTCAGCATAGCCTGAGCATACTCAATATTTTAGAGTCCCACACTGGGCACAGACAACTGATGATTGACGTCACTGACCCCTCGTGACGCGGTTGGTGGCTGATTTGCACGTGAGCACGTAACAGACAATCACAACGAGTACGTTAGTTGGTTCAAATGGCTCTGAGCATTATGGGACTTAACTTCTGAGGCCACCAGTCCCCTAGAACTTAGAACTACTTAAACCTAACTAACCTAAGTCCATCACACACATCCGTGCCCGAGGCAGGATTCGACCCTGCGACCGTAGCGGTCTCGTAGTTCCACACTGTAGCGCCTAGAACCGCTCGGTCACACCGGCCGGCTACGGTAGTTAGTCATAAAAAACAGGCTCTAAGATGAAACTTCCTGGCAGTTTAAAACTGTGTGCCCGACCGAGACTCGAACTCGGGACCTTTGCCTTTCGCGGGCAAGTGCTCTACCAACTGAGCTACCGAAGCACGACTCACGACCGGTACTCACAGCTTTACTTCTGCCAGTATCCGTCTCCTACCTTCCAAACTTTACAGAAGCTCTTCTGCGAAAATATGCAGAACTAGCACTCCTGAAAGAAAGGATACTGTGGAGACATGGCTTAGCCACAGCCTCGGGGATGTTTCCAGAATGAGATTTTCACTCTGCAGCGGAGTGTGCGCTGATATGAAACTTCCTGGCAGATTAAAACTGTGTGCCCGACCGAGACTCGAACTCGGGACCTTTGCCATTCGCGGGCAAGTGCTCTACCAACTGAGCTACCGAAGCACGATTCACGACCGGTACTCACAGCTTTATTTCTGCCAGTGTTTTCGCAGAAGAGCTTCTGTAAAGTTTGGAGTCGTGCTTCGGTAGCTCAGTTGGTAGAGCACTTGCCCGCGAAAGGCAAAGGTCCCTAGTTCGAGTCTCGGTCGGGCACACAGTTTTAATCTGCCAGGAAGTTTCATATCAGCGCACACTCCGCTGCAGAGCGAAAATCTCATTGAGGCTCAAAGATGATTTAGTCTCAACACGCTGTCCAGAATTTCCTAGCACCGTATCTGCATGTGATACATCCTGTTCTGTGCCCCTTGCTTTCCCGCTACCCTTTTTCTTCTTTTTAACAAATTTGCGACAGTAACTGCGAGGCCGTCCGCAGACGGCGGTGGCTACTGGGCGGGAGACGAGAAGTGCTGCGAAGCCGTTCCGCTTTTAGCCGTGCGTGCCTGAGTCGGGCAGGTAGCACACCGCACGTGGACGAGCTCCACCCGGCGACACAGAAAAGCTGTGTGGAAGTGGAAGCGGTCGCCGTTGCTCAAACGTCCCGCTGTTGTTGGGCAAGGCGAGTGGGCCGCCGTCGGCTGCGCGTGAATCAGCGGCTGGCCGTGGCGACTCGGGCGTGGGGGCGCGGGCAACAGCGGGAAAGTGTTGCATCCCGCCGTTGCGCAACCGTGATCTACATCTGCGGCTTAATTGGCGTTCGCGGATGTGCGCGCCGCGCCGCGCCGCGCCGCTCTGCCAGCTACCGGCGCGAGCCGACGCACACACACACTCTCTCTCCGCCTAGCGCCGTGGGAAACGCTGCCTCTCTCCGGCGATGCTACTCTTCAGATTCGGACAGTGAGCGGCAGCCTTGGAGCGTCCGCCAGCGTACGGCCGGGAATTTGCATTAACCACCTGTAGCACTCACAGTTCTCCTTTCGATCCGAGTAAAATGGTGCAAGGATACCATGCGAAACTACCGGGAAGCTACTAAGGAACAGTCATACACTACTGGCCATTAAAATTGCTACACCAAGAAGAAATGCACGTGATAAACGGATATTCATTGGAAAAATATATTATACTAGAACTGACTTGTGATTACATTTTCACGCAGTTTGGATGCACAGATCCTGAGAAATCAGTACCCAGAATAACCACCTCTGGCCGTAATAACGGCCTTGATACGCCTGGGCATTGAGTAAAACAGAGCTTGGATGGCGTGTACAGGTACAGCTGCCCACGCAGCTACAAGACGATACCACAGATCATCGAGAGTTGTGACTGACGTATTGTGACGAGCCAGTTGCTCTGCCACCATTCACCAGACGTTTTCAATTGGTGAGAGATCTGCAGAATGTGCTGGCCAGGGGAGCAGTCGAACAGTTTCTGTATCCAGAAAGGCCCGTACAGGACCTGCAACATGCGGCCGTGCATTATCCTACTGAAATGTAGGGTTTCGCAGAGATCGAATGAAGGGCAGAGCCATGGGTCGTAACACATCTGAAATGTAACGTCCGCTGTTCAAAGTGCCGTCAATGCGACCAATAGGTGACCGAGACGTGTAACCAATGGCACCCCATACCATCACGCCGGGTGATATGCCAGTATGGCGATGACGAATACGCTCTTCCAATGTGCGTTCACCGCGATGTCGCCAAACACGGATGCGACCAATATCATGCTGTAAACAGAACCTGGATTCATCCTAAAAAATGACGTTTTGCCATTCGTGCACCGAGGTTCGTCGTTGAGTACACCATCGCAGGCGCTCTGTCTGTGATACAGCGTCAAGGGTAACAGCAGCCATGGTGTCCGAGCTGATAGTCCATGCTGCTGCAAACGTCGTCGAACTGTTCGTGCAGATGGTTGTTGTCTTGCAAACGTCCCCATCTGTTGACTCAGGGATCTAGACGTGGCTGCACGATCCGTTACAGCTATGCGGATAAGATGCCTGTCATCTCGACTGCTAGTGATACGAGGCCGTTGGGATCCAGCACGGCGTTCCGTATTACCCTCCTGAACCCACCGATTCCATATTCTGCTAACAGTCATTGGATCTCGACCAACGCAAGCAGCAATGTCGCGATACGATAAACCGCAATCGCGGTAGGCTACAATCCAACCTTTATCAAAGTTGGAAACGTGATGCTACACGTTTCTCCTCCTTACACGAGGCATCACAACAACGTTTCACCAGGCAACGCCGGTCAACTGCTGTTTGTGTTTGAGAAATCGGTTGGAAACTTTCCTCATGTCAGCACGTTGTAGGTGTCGCCACCGTCGCCAACCTTGTGTGAATGCTCTGAAAAGCTAATCATTTGCATATCACAGCATCTTCTTCCTGTCTTTTAAATTTCGCGTCTGTAGCACGTCATCTTCATGGTGTAGCAACTTTAATGGCCAGTAGTGTATACTGCTTTGTTGAGCGTAGTAGACCAGCGGCGTAGTAAGCTGTGGCTGCGCATACACGTTTCGTGGTGAAGAGACTTAAAAGATGCATTACGTGGCCATTGACCTGCTTGTCGACGTTGACGGGAAGAAAATCTAACGTCTGCGAATACTGAGAAGATCCTCAGTTCTACCTGTACTGAAGCAGATGCCGAGAAACTGAAGAAAGCTCGCAGTGAACTTAAAGGGATGAACAGTGGAAGTGTGATAGCGCCACGTTGTGAGAAGTTGGCGTCTATGCCAATTGGTGGTGCCACTGCTCCTGCTGCTGGAGCTACAGCTCGAGGTGATGCTGCACACAGCGGCTGCTGTAAAAGAGGAGAAAGAAAAATCTGAGAAGAAAGAAGATGGTAATGACATGGGCTTTGGGGATATTTGACTAAGTTTGGAAACTGTTCAACACAAAAAGAAAAGAAACATGAGAAGAACAATCTGAATCAGATAGGACTGTCTTCGACATCTTTGACTAGATTTGTAACTTTCACTGTATGCATACCTGGCGGTATTATAATTACTCTGTGAAGTTGAAGTGACACTGTACATTTTACATAAAAACTGGTAAAATGCGTGTGTGGAAACAGAGATCACGGGTTCAAACCCCTGTCGGACCATGGAAATTTTCAGCCTGCCTTTTATGTAGTCTTCTCCTCTCAACGACATGAGGTGTTGCCAGGAACGACACGTGGTTCTGATTCCACGCTAAACTGCCGGTCTCCTCCCCCCGCGTGGATAAATGAGATAATGTTTCAAATGGCTCTGAGCACTATGGGACATAACTTCTGAGGTCATCAGTCCCCTAGAACTTAGAACTACTTAAACCTAACTAACATAAGGGCATCACACACATCCATGCCCGAGATAGGATTCGAACCTGCTACCGTAGCGGTCGAGCGGTTTCAGACTGTAGCGTCTAGAACCGCTCGGCCACACTGGCCGGCTAAATTAGATAGATTAGGGACACGGAAGTCGCGTAAATGGTGTCCACTTGAAAGATTTGCACCCGGTCATTGAGCCATACGCAATTACTATTATTATTATTATTATTATTATTATTATTATTATTATTATTATTACTATTTTCTGTCTTGACATTTTTCAATAGATCATAAGTGTGCGCCCAGCCGGAACTCGAATCCGGGAACTCTATTAAATTATGCAAGAGTGTCTCTATGGGGGTTGTAAGGAAAGACGTAGGCATTGAGACTGGATCTTTTAAAGGCGGGCCTTGAGCCCTGTCTTCTGGGCATCTCAACCACTACGAGCGTGGCCCACGACTCGCCAAAATGGGGATCTCAATTGAGTTACACACTTTTAGTTTGCCAGGAGCTTCCATCGGAGAATGTTTTGCAAAACTACTATTATGGACAAGTTATGGTATGAAGATATCAAACGAGCGATGAAAACTGATTCGATATTGGTACAGTAGATAGGAAGGAAACAACTAGAATGATATGGCCATATGGGGTGTATGGATGGGAACAGAGAGTGTCCGCGTGGAGACCTCCAGCGAGGTAGAAAAGAGGCAGAGCTATGAAGAACTGGAAGAAGATACTGCAGAGGCCGTGATGGAAAGAGGGTTTACATTCACTTGCATACTTACAGACTGGGTTGCGACAGACGGCCAACAATGTTGTAAAACCATCGCTGCAGTTGTATTTGTTCTGTAGTGTACACTATGTTGCTGGGTGAAAGATTCTTGGCTCGCTGGTAGCCCGGGTTAAGGACCAGGTGACCACTCCAAAAGTATGTTATTTGATCCTCAGTTGACAAAAGGAAACTTTTTACATCATTTGATATGATTTTCATCACTAAAAACTCAAGTTCAATAATCCAATATAAACGGAACCCCCTTCCCCCTCCCTGCCTTCACCGCCTCTCCCCCCACCTCCCCCGCACCTATTTGAATGAGTCGTTGCTCGGGTCGTAGGAAGTAAATCGGGTACTGTATTCAGTAGGACCAAGCATAATAAAATATGATAGTGTTCAAACTAACACTTTGGTTGATGACAGATTTTCTAATTTCCTCCCTCTTTTTTTTAACTTGCGTACTATTCAAGGAATATGCCAAATACGTCGACTCTCCTTACATTTTACGCCGGGCAATCCACATGCTGGAAATCCGCAACCTGAAAGTATTACCCATGATAATAAAGCCAGTGTGCATAGTATCTCGAAAGTAATAATATACCCTTCCAAGGCCTAGAAGCAGTACAGTTTGCCAAGATTGGACATGTTTGCAAATATTACTTCTAATTATTAATAATAACTTTCGTTTTATTTTCAGTTACTTCATAAGTTACAATTTCGGCAATTTTAGTTCTCTAATTTGCTTGAGTACTGTCAGATTAGCTTCTAGTTGTTAAGTAGTATCTCGACACTGTAATCGAAGATGGTTATTGCACGTAAAGTCTGCTGCTAAGTCTGTGTTTTCTTTGGTGAGGCTTCAAATGAAGGTCAGCAACGCTGAGAAAGGACATGTGTGAAAAAAGACACTTAGGACTTCACTACGACACCGATATCATTAGAGACAGAGTATAACGACGCTTATGGCTAGGACAGGGAAGTAAGTCATTCGCGTCCTTTTCAAAGGAATTATCAGCGTCTTCTGCTTAGCCGATTGAGGGCAAAAAAGGAAAACTTAAATGTGGGTAGCCGGGCAGGAATTTGCACTTAGGTCTCTCGAAAGCGAGCCGAGGCCCTGAACCATTGAGCCGCCTTTCCCGGTGCAGTCTTTTGGGCTTTACAAATGTTTGTTGCACCACGTAGGAGGTGGAGACGCCGATTGTTCCACTTTCCACTTCACCGCCATTCCGAGGCAGCGATCGCGGTAGCCAGCGTAATTGCAGACTGGCCCTGCAGGCAGCACACTGATTATCTCATTAAAATGAAATAAGATGCCACCGCAAACTATTAGCGTTATTACAAGGCGCATTTACAAATCGTGTTCCTGACGTCGGCAACAAATTACTCACAAACACTGTTGCACAGTACACATTTTGTTCGCTTCAGCGTTGCATCAGGCACAGACAAGTCCTTTTTACCTTCAATGGCATGATGTTTTCCATACACCTATCACTGAAGACAGGGGGATATGGCGAAAGCAAGTGCTCAGTTCTTTCTTGACAAGTAAGTAGGATGCGTGTCTGAACCCATCGTCAGGTACAATAATTTTGTGTTCAGTCAAAATTAGCATTAGGATGGTTAGTGGTACAGCGGAACTACGAATCCAACCTAGGCTGACCTTAACTGTTTCTTGTAGGGAAATGGAAATAGTGGCACAGCGTAATGTGCGTCTCAGTACAAAACACTATTTCTGTAGCTGACAACGCAAACGACCAAAATACCTGTTTTAGAGCTGTAAGAGATGCTCCACTTGCCCCTATCAGTTGCAGAACGTCCAGAGAATTACAAATAGAGTGTTGTTCTACACTTCGGATTGTTTAATCGGAGTATCGTGAATTATTAAAACGCTCAGATTACATCTTTTCTCCCCTCTCTCCTTGCCTCGTACAACAGTAGTCGATTTATTTACGGGCTTTATAAGACGTATGCGGAAGTATCGTTTACTTATTCGTTCGAAGTGATAAAGTTTTATAGGTTATTATTGTTGGTATTGTGGTGGATCAGAGATGGTATCTGTCAGGTTTTGTTTCGTAATATTCCTCGTTTTTCTATCAATTCTGAATTCTGCTAAAACCTTAAATGAAGTTTATGTATCATTTGAGTCATATGCTTTTTTGAAGTTTAAAAATATTACTGCTGTGTTCTAGCTACTTAATGCTCTATCTCTCAGAACTCATGGCCTGCTTCAGGTAATCAGACTGTTCTTCAACTCTTTTCAACATCTCTGGAGAGTACCTTATAAGCAACTGAAAGTAACGGGATCCCTTTCAAGTTGTACGGTTGCCTTGCTTATGGAGTGGATATATACACTGACGAGCAGAAGGGACAGGATAATAGGACATGTGTTAAGACATCAGGGAATAACTTCCCTGATACTAGAGGGAGCCGTAGAGTGTACAATAAATCAATAAAACGCAATACGCGCACATCCCCATTCTTTCGGTGTCTTTCTCTTTTCCATATTCTTCTATAAGGCAGTGTATTCTAGCTGCAGCGACTTCCTCTCCAATTTTCAAAAATTTTGCCATAATATCATTTTTATCTGTTTTTTTTTTTTTTTGTTATCCTTCAGCTCCTTAATTTTCGGCGTGATTTCACCGAGGATTGGTGGTTTGGAATTTAAATTATTGTAGATCTGTTTCTGAGCATCCAGTCTTTCCCGAGAATCTTCACATTTTAGCAGCACTTTCAAATAGTTTGCCAAGAGCTGATAGCTTTCTTTGTCGATTGTGAATGCACTTCCACCCGTTCGCCCAAAGCACAGGCTTGATGGTTGATATCCTTATAGCTCCTCTTTGAAGGTCCTGTAAAACTCCCCGGTGTTGAACTCTACTTTCACATTTTCGACCCTACTTTTCTCTTCTCTTATGCTCCTGGCTGTTTCTTTCATTCTTGAAGTCTCCCTTTTTCCCTCAGTCTCATTGGAGTCCCACCCCTTCCAGAACTTTAATTTTCCTTCAAGTGCTTCGTAACACTCTTCATTCCATCGTCTGTGCTTTCGTTTTCACGGAGGGCCGACCACAGAATCGGATAATTTGATTAAAGCTTCTTTCATTTCTTCCCAGCTCTTTATTTCCGTATTAGGGAGGTTTTCTAGATAATTATATCTTTTTCAGTGTTTCTGTCGTGGTTCTAGATGTTTCTTGTTTATCTTCGACTTTGGTCTGTTCGGCTGCTATCTTAGTTTGATCTCAGACTCCATTCTGGCACTCTTGCTTACTTTAACGTTTAGTATTTATTTTCGATTTTGGGCTTTTATTGCGACATGGTCAATTTGGAGCTTCCGTAACATTGTGTTGAGAGAAACTCAAGTTTTATTTATTTTATTTATTATTTATTTATGCATTTATTTTACCTGGCAAGATTAGGGCCTTCAGGCCCTCTCTTACACCTAACCAGGCATACTCAGGTTGAACGAGTTACAGTTTCTACTTAACATTAAGGACATATAGCCTATTATGCAGTATTGATGTTAAAGAAAAAAAATAGATATTATATCAGTAGTATAATGATAATTATAACAATAAAAATAATTATAACAATCAATAATAATAATTGTAATAATAATAATAATAATAGTAATAATAATAATAATAATGACTATGTATATGAAAGTAAACATACTTTTCTTTTCTGAATGTCAGTCCCATTGTTAGTTGGGAATTCTCTCGTTATGTTCTTGCAGCTTGTGAGTTATTCTCATCGAGCAGAGACATAAGACGATAGAATGGGGTGAAAGAGATATATAAGAGGTAGATAGGTTAGAGGAAGAGAAATAGAACGGTAAAATTCGAAGCTGTGATGGAGAGGAGAAAGAAAGAGATGGGAGGGGCACAAGAATGGTGGTTATACCGTCCCTAATATGTAAGCTTTGAGTTCCCTCTTGAATGTTGAGTAGTTCTGGATAAGACGCAGATCACAGGGGAGCGCGTTCCATAGTCGTATGGCTTCTTCCGTGGGAGGGCATTGAAGTATGTAGACATTGCTGCAGATTGAATCCTATATAGAAAGCCATACGTTTTTCCCCTTTCTATTGGCTTCAATACGCATAATTTATTTTCCCTAACCAGTTGGGCACTGAAGTCAACGAGCAAGATTATAACATGATAAGGAATTTTGGATGCTACATCTTCGAGAGTTTCCCAAAATTTGTGAGCTGTTTAATACATCCTTGATCAGCTATCATTCAACAGTGTGTTGTGGACAATCTCTATATTTACACTTGCGGTAGCAGTTACTAGACATACTTCACGTAAATCTTACTAGAGAGAGAAGAACGCCCACATTAGAACTGAGTCGCTCAGTTGAAAATCAAGGCACTGACAACTAATAAACTTTTCCTCGACTTTTGATGAATTTCCTTTGCCAATAATTGGTGTTATCTATTAACTCTGAATTCCTTCTCCGCATCAAGCTTGTACTCTCTCTCTCTAATAACATCGTCGCTGACGGAAAATCATACCCTAATCTTCCTTTCATACTTCTCTCTAAAATCCTCAACACAGTGTCGGCACAGCAGTAAGTATTGATTGTTTATTGAGCTGAATAAACAACATTTAATAGACTGCCGTGATACTCCTCGTAGTTATGTGGCCGTTTTCTTGCATACCGTGAATATCGTACTTCATGCAACTACACATATAAATACGCTGAAGAACAAAAGAAACTGACACAGCTGCCTAATATCGTGTAGGGCCCCAGCGAGCACGCAAAAGTGCTGCAACACGACGTGGCGTAGACTCGACTAATGTCTAAAGTAGGGCTGGAGGAGATGATGGTTTTGGTTTGTGGCACGCTCAAATGCGCGGTCATCAGCACCCGCACAAATCCCAAGTGTTCCACAATCCAATTTTTACACAGTCCAATCGAGCCACTGTCACGAATGATGATGATGATGATGACGAAATGATGAGAACAACACAAACACCCAGTCCCCGGGCAGAGAAAATCCTCGGGACCCCGTGATCCAGAGGCAGCAACGCTAGCGACTAGACCATGAGCTGCGGACTAGTCATGCAGGGCTGTCCATAAATCCGTAAGAGTACGAGGGGTAGAAATCTCTTCTGAACAGCACGTTGCAAGGCATCTTAGATATACTCAGTAATGTTCATGTCTGGGGTGGTGGAGGACAGTGGAAGTGTTTAACCTCAGAAGAGTGTTCCTGGAGCCACTCTGTAGCAATTCCGGGCGTCTGGGATGTCGCATTGTCCTGCTGGAATTGCCCAAGTCCGTCGGAATCCACAATGGACATGAATGCATGCAGGTGATAAGACAGAATGCTTACGCGTATGTTACCTGTCAGTGTTGTATCTAGACGTATCAGGGATCCCATATCACTTCAACTGCACACGCCCCACATTATTACAGAGTCTCCACCAGCTTGAACAGTCCCCTGCTGACATGCTGGGTCCATGGATTCATGAGGTTGCCTCCATACGCGTACACTTCCATTCGCTCGATACAATTAGAAAGAAGACTCGTCCGACCAGGCAACAAGTCTCTAGTCATCAACAGCCCAATGTCGGTGTTGAGGGGCAGAGACGAGGCGTAAAGCTTTGTGTCGTGCATTCATCAAGGGTACACGAGTGAGTTTTCGGCTTCGAAAGTCCATATCGATGACGTTTCGTTGAATGGTTCGCACGCTGACACTTGTTGATGGCCCAGCATTGTCATCTGTAGTAATTTGCGGAAGGGTTCACTTCTGTCCCGTTGAGCTATTCTCGTCAGTCGTCGTTGGTCCCTTTCTTGTAGGAACTTTTTCCGTCCGCAGCGATGTCGGAGATTTGATGTTTTACCGGATTCCTGATATTCACGGTACACTCGTGAAACGGCTGTACGAGGAAACCCTCACTTAGTCGATTCCTCGGAGATGCTGTGTCCCATCGCTCGAACGCCGGCTATAACACCACGTTTGCTCTCACTTAAATCTAGATAATTTGCCATGGTAGCAGCAGTAACCGATCTAATAGCAGCACCAAACTCGTTTTGTCTTATATAGGCGTTGCCGACAGCAGCGCCGTATTCTACCTGTTTACATACACTATGTTATCGAAAGTATCCGGACACCTGGCTGAAAATGATTTTCAAGTTAGTGCCGCCCTCCATCGGTAATGCTGGAATTCAATATGGTGTTGGCCCACCCTTAGCCTTGATGACAGCTTCCACTCTCTCAGGCATACATTCAATCAGATGCTGGAAGGTTTATTTGGAAATGGCAGCCCATACTTCACGGAGTGCCGCACGGAAGAGAGGCTTCGATTTTGGTCGGTGTGGCCTGGCACGAAGTCGGCATTCCAAAACATCCCAAAGATGTTCTATAGGATTCAGGTCAGAACTTTGTGCAGACCAGTCCATTATAGGGATGTTATTGTCGTGCAACCACTCCGCCACATGCCGTGCATTATGAACAGGTGCTCGATCGTGTTGAAAGATGCAATTGCCATCCCCGAATTGCTCTTCAACAGCGGAAAGCAAGAAGGTGCTTGAAACATCAATGTAGGCCTGTGATGTTAGTGCCACGCAAAAGAACAAGGGCTGCAAGCCCCCTCCATGAAAAACACGACCACGCCATAACACCGCCGCCTGCGAATTTTACTATTGTCACTACACACGCTGGCAGATGACGTTCACAGGGCATTCGCCATACCCACACCCTGCCATCGGATCGCCACATTGTGTACAGTCATTACACAACGTTTTTGCACTTTTCAATCGTCCAATGTTTATGCTCCTTACACCAAGCGAGGCGTCGTTTGGTATTTACCAGTAGTCATTTCTAATATAGTTTACATCTTAATGGTTGTGAGTCCTACAAAGCCATGGACTTGGTTTTATTTGTCTACGTGCTTAAATTTTGTTGCTTTGGTTTTATTTGTTTACATGCTTAAATTATGTTGCTTTGCTATGTTATATAGTTCATATAGAGCTCTCTACTATTTACATTTTCAACAAGTGGATGGGCGATGGCCATGAATTCGGCTTGCACACAAATGCACAGCGCCCATGTCACGCCACACACCGTCTGAACGCGAGGATGGGATAATGGCAATCTGCGAACGCGCCGTGTTGTACTCGCACTGCATGCGATTTGGTTTTGTATTTCACATTTCGCAGTAACATAGATCAAAAACAGAAAAAATCAGTGTTGTTTAGTTATTTTTGGTGCGATGAAGGCATAATATAACTTTTGACTAGTACAAACTGTCGGCTTACGGACAGACTCAGACAATTTCACAGATTTTCACCCCGTAGCCATGACTTATTTAGTTTCATGACAGATAAAAGATCTTTCACTTACATGTCAATGGAAATACTGTAGAACTTTTCAACCTCATCATGGAAACATGGAAACTCTATCCGAGGAAAGCGATGTAAGCGCCCTGGACAGTTTTAACGTTAAAGGATTGTGTCTTCAAAAAGGGGAATTACCTTGCAGATCAGTCATTACATGCGTACATCCACAGGGGCGCATTCGATAGAAACGGAAAAGGTACACTAAAACAACTCGAAAACAGATGTAAGATTATTAGTGTCTTCAAACCGTTCAGGAAACTATCCTTGAAATTCTTTCAAGGCCACAATGAACTCTTCAAACCTCGAGTTTTCTTTAGCGCCAGTGAGTTTAAGGGACGGTGTGTGTCAGAATGTGTCCCTTCTGCAAGGCGATTTTCTTTTTAAATGCATCTTCATCAAATCAGGAAGAAGTTGTTTCTCACCTTGCAATGTCGTACTGTGGGCAGTGTGCACACAAGTTCACTTAAAATTCGATGCCTGCAATCCATTGTGTGCAATCTAATTTACTTTCTCGCACTCTTTTTTCCTTCGTAAAGTCATAAAAAGCGAGATCTATTTCGACATATCGTTCCAGGCATGTCGCTTGACTTGACCAACCTACTTTGTAGTGATATTTTAAGTCTCTATACTCTTCCTTCAGTTCCATCGAAAACTGTTTGCAACTGACAGTAAAATTACTCCAGAAATTTTACTATTCGCACTACGAATGTCATCGCATGCTCCATGCCTGAAAATTTAGCAAAATGTGCTTCTTGATGTGCAGAACAATGACTCTTGTCTGTCGATCGTTGTAATTTTGTGCTCTTCGTTCGTCAACTACATCTTCAAATTCTTTCTTCGTGGTGCTGTAATGTCGTTTCATAGCAAATTTGTAGTACCCGTCGCTTATGCTACTACATTAAATATACTGAAAATTACCATCCCTCCCTTCTCTTATTCCCATTCATTTTTAATGGCTTATGATGACAAATTGCTAGCTGCCTCTTTCTGTGCAGACAGCCACTGGTCCCGTGAACGTACTTCATACCACGAAAAACAGCGAAAGGTAAACAGCGCTGACACCACGGTTCTGCCAAAATGAAGAGAGATGTGTCGACTGAAAAACGTCGCACCGCAATGCTAAGTGAAATGTCGCGCTGTACCGCAAAGCTGAGGCAGACCGAGCCATGGCCCGCACGCGGCTCGCACGCCGGGCACGGTTGAAGTTTGGCACTCCGCGACCAGCCCCACTTGAGATTCTTGGGCTGCGACACATCATATCTCGCAGAAGTTGTTATTGAGAAAGAGACTGAGAGATTCAGTATGATCTGCGCCTTCGTGAAAAGAACGCTCAAGGGAAGGAAAAAGTGCTAAAATTTTATGAAGTTATGGCTGTTTCCTGTGGAGTATGTGGAAGAGAAAACAGGACTATTAACTCTAGAACACAAGCAGAAGATATCAGATTTTTTAGAACAGTTCAGCGAGTAAGAAGAAGAGACAGATTAGAAAATGAGACCATCCGGAAGAGTGTAGGAATTTGCAATTTAAATGGGAAGATTAAGGGATAAAGAAAGAGTGGAAAGAACATACACAAATAATGGGTTATGAACATATTCCAGAGCAGCTGCGTCAGTAAATTCCTAAAGGAACAAGATACATTAGTAGGCCAAAGAGAAGATGGATGGATCAAGAAGACATGACGGACCAACAGGTCTAATGCCTGAAGGAGACGAGGAAAAGAAACACAAGAGGTCCAGAAATTAAGTATCGACTTAGTAGAAAACGGCGGTGTAGTGCATTGCAAGTGTATTGTAGATGTAAAAGTTGTAGGTGTGGGTGAAAACATGGAATAGCTACATGGTTCCGCTAAACGTATGTTCTGTTGTTACAAGTACCTGATCAAGTGTGATGTTAACTGTGCAGGAGAGGATAGCCAGTGTGACTTGGAGGTTGCAGAGGTTGTCGTATGGTCAAATTCGGACGAGATTTTATCGCCGATTCGATACACCTGGACCTACTGACCATTTGATAAGGCAATTCAACAATCATTTAACAAGTTTAAGAGCACTGGTACAGTTAAGAGCGAGCCTGCAGGTTCTACACCAATTACATAACGAGGATATGGCAGAGTGTATGAAGATCTACCAGGATTAACTTAAAGCAGATGCCAATTGCCACATCCTCGAGCAAATCCGATTCAGCAAGGAGGCAACCTTCGATACTTATTGGGTTAATCGACATAAGGTTAATCGACATAACTGCATCATCTGGGATGACGCCCCACCAGTGGAGCACCCGGAATTCCAGCGAGACTACCCCCAAGTTAATATTAGGATGGGAGTATCCATTGACAAAATCTACGCCCCGTTTTTCTTAGCTGTAAACTCGATCACTGGGACGAAGTACGTAGATATGTTGCAACTATTTATTTTACCACAGCTGGGGCATGATGAACGTGTGTCTAATGTTTACTTGAAACAGGCCGGGATACTATGTGATAACGACACAGAATGGCGTGCATTTTTGAATGGCGCGTTTCGTGGAAGACGGATTGGATGCACAGGACGCATCATCTGAATGGTGCGCTCTCTCTGTCTTAGACCCATGGACTTCTTCGTCTATGGGTTTCTCAAGGGACGTGTGTTTCGCTGACATCGTATCAACTCTTTGCCGAAGTTCCGAGACCGAGATAGACAAGCTGCTGCAGCTGGAACACCACAAATGCTCCGTAATGTCTTTTGTGATACAGCCTGCAAAAGGAATTGTGCGAAGGTGTGAATAGTAATCTTGTTGAATAACATGTGATAAACGTATGCTACTATAAATAATAAAGATACGATAATTATTTCCACAAAATCGATACTTAATTTCCGGACACGCTGTACACTGATGTCGCTAAGGTCATGGGATACCTTCTAATGTCATGTCGGACCCCCTTTTGCCTGGCGTAGTGCAGCAACTCGATGTTGGCATAGACTCAACAAGTCGTTGGAAGTCCCCTGCAGAAATACTGAGCCATGCTGCCTCTGTAAACGTCCGTAATTGCGACAGTGTTGGCGGCCCAGGATTTTGTGCACAAACTGATCTCTCGATGACGTTCCGTAGTAAATGTTCGATGGCATTCATGTCGGGCAATTTGGATGGCCAACTCATTCTCTCGAATTGTCCACAATGTTCTTCATACCAATTGCGAACAAGAGTGACCCGGTGACATGGTACATTCCATCGTTGTTTTGGACTATGAAGTCCATGAATGGATGCAGATGGTCTACAAGTAGTCGAAAATAACTATTTGCAGTCAATGATCGCTTCAAATGGACCAGAAGACCTATTTCATTCCATGTAAACACAGTCTACACTACTATGGAGAACGCCAAATTTCGTTACAGTTTCCTCACAGATACGTTCGTTCTATGTCCCACATTGATTTCTGAGGTTATTTCACGCAGTGTTGTGTATCTGTTACCACTGACAATTCTACACAAACGCCGCTGCTCTCGGTCGTTTAGTGAAGGCTGTCGGCCACTGTCGATGGTGAGAGACAATGCTTGAAATTCGTTATTCTAGGCACACTCTTAACACTGTGGATCTCGGAAGATCGAACTCCGTAACGATTTCAGTAACAGCATGCACCATGCTCCTAGCTCCAACTGTCATTCCGCTTTCTGAGTCTGTTAATTCTCGTCGCGCGACCATAATCACGCCGGGAACCTTGTCATAAGAACGACCTGACAAGGGAAACTCCCCCTCGCACTCCCTTCCTCCCTTCACTCGCCTCAGATTTAGTGGTGAAATGGCCCAGTCAATAGCCTGTCAAAAACTGAACACAAATCAAGCTTGTAATCAGGAAAAAGGTGTACTGAACTCTGAAAATACGAGTAAAATACAAACAGTGAACGGTCCAAACTCAAGGTGTGCACATCGAGCGAAATGCCAGAACTAAGGCGTCGTGGTTGTGTGGTCACAGTGTTGGAATGTAAAGAGGGAGATCTATATTCAAATCTCCCTTGTCCCCCTGCCCCCTTTATTTTTTAATAAATATGCGAACTTTCCGTCCGGTCACTGAAGTGTCTGTTCTCCTTCTGTAGTCTAGGCAATTGTCATTCTATACATTGGTTGTAGAATGTGAGTCGTATGGTGAGAATGCATTACTGTCACAAGAAAATGTGGTGAATAGTGAGAGCAGACGAGATGCCGTATACACCACTCTAAGAAATGAAAACAACATATAAATGGGTATGAACTACGTTACGACAAAGGAACTCGAGAGTTCAAACTTCCAAAACGGAACGCAAGAGTCATAACATGAGGTACTTGTGTAGAAAAAATAGGAGGCACGTACGTCTGAAAGTCCCTTCCTCACACCTCACTGTTGCAAACGGACGTTACACCACAACACAGAAACAAACTTGAGTACAGCGAACAGGCATGTCAATGACCGTACGGACGATTCATAATTTTGTGGAAAGAAGGGGGTCCATGAGCTAGATTTGAACATGGATCTCCCTCGCTCTTCGCAGTCCAACAGCATGACAACATAACCACGAAGCCGTGGCTATTCAAATTCGCTGGATGTTGTACGCCTTCAGCTTGGATAGTTCACTGTTTTTATTTTGCTTCTTTTTTCACAGTTCGGTGCACCTTCTTCCTGTTTTCATGCTTCATCTGTGTTCAGTTTTTGACCGGCTATCCGCTGGGCCGTCTTACCACTAAATCTGAGGACGTGAGATGGAGCAAAAATTACAGCTCCGTCGATGTACTGCCCTTGAATGCGATATTACTGCCATTTGTACAGGGTGGTCCATTGATCGTGACCGGGCCAAATATCTCACGAAATAAGCGTCGAACGAAAAAACTACAAAGAACGAAACTTGTCTAGCTTGATAGGGGAAACCAGATGGCCAGCTAGATGGCGCTGTCATAGGTCAAACGGATATCAACTGCGTTTTTTAAAATAGGAACCCCCATTTTTATTACATATTCGTATAGTACGTAAAGAAATATGAATGTTTTAGTTGGACCACTTTTTTCGCTTTGTTATAGATGGCGCTGTAATAGTCACAAACGTATGGCTCACAATTTTAGACGCACAGTTCGTAACAGGTAGGTTTCTTAAATTATAATACAGAACTTAGGTACGTCTGAACATTTTATTTCGGTTGTTCCAATGTGCTACATGTACCTCTGTGAACATATCATTTCTGAGAACGCATGCTGCTACATCGTGATTACCTGTAAATACCACATTAATTCAATACGTGCTCAAAATGATTTCCGTCAACCTCAATGCATTTGGCAATACGGGTAACGACATTCCTCTCAACAGCAAGTAGTTCGCTTTCCGTAATGTTCGCACATGCATCGACAATGCGCCGACGCATGTTGTCAGGCGTTTTCGGTGGATCACGATAGCAAATATCCTTCAACTTTCCCCACAGTGAGAAATCCGGGGACGTCAAATCCGGTGAACGTGCGGCCCATGGTATGGTGTTTCGACGACCAATCTACCTATCATGAAATGTGCTATTCAGTACCGCTTCAACCGCAACGCGAGCTATGTGCCGGACATCCATCATGTTGGAAGTACATCGCCATTCTGTCATGCAGTGAAACATCTTGTAGTAACATCGGTAGAACATTACGTAGGAAATCAGCATACATTGCACCATTTACATTGCCATCGATTAAAAGGGGGCCAATTATTCTTCCTCCCATAATGCCGCACCATACATTAACCTGCCAAGGTCGCTGATGTTCCACTTGTCGCAGCCATCGTGGATTTTCCGTTGCCCAGTAGTGCATATTATGCTGGTTTACGTTACCGCTGTTGGTGAATGACGCTTCGTCGCTAAATTGAACGCGTGCAAAAAATCTGTCATCGTCCCGTAATTTCTCTTGTGGCCAGTGGTAGAACGGTACATGACGTTCAAAGTCGTCACCATGCAATTCCTGGTGCATAGAAATACTGTACGGGTGCAATCGATGTTGATGTAGCATTCTCAACACCGAAGTTTTTGAGATTCCCGATTATCGCGCAATTTGTCTGCTACTGATGTACGGATTAGCCGCGACAGCAGCGAAAACACCTACTTGGGCATCACCATTTGTGTCAGGTGTCGTGGTTGAACACTTCCTGTTTCCTTAAATAACGTAACTATCCGGTGAACGGTCCGGACGCTTGGATGATGTCGTCCAGGATACCGAGCAGCATACATAGCACACGCCCGTTGGGCATTTTGATGACAATAGCCATACATCAACACGATATCGACCTTTTCCGCTATTAGTAAACGGTCCATTTTAACAGGGTAATGTATCACGAAGCAAATACCTTCCACACTGGCGGAATGTTGCGAGACACCACGTACTTACACGTTTGTGACTATTACAGCGCCATCTATCACAAAGCGAAAAAAGTGGTCCAACTAAAACATTCATATTTCTTTACGTACTACACGAAATGTTATAAAAATGGGGGCTCCTATCTTAAAAAAAAAAAAAAGAACGCAGTTGATATCCGTTTGACCTATGGCAGCGCCATCTAGCGGGCCATCTGGTTTCCCCCTTCAAGCTAGACGAGTTTCGTTCTTTGTAGTTTTTTCATTAGATGCTTATTTCGTGAGATATTTGGCCCGGGCCCCACCAATGGACCACCCTGTAAATGTGCGTATCGCTATCCCATGACTTTGGTCACTTTGGAGTTTTTATTTTACGAAACTAAGGTTGGAAAAGCAGCAGTGCGGTGCAAAATAGTCACAGTATAGGTCACGGCAGTTCTCACGCTTACGAGAACGAAAGAGCTGTGCATGCTGAAAGGTGAGATGGACAGTCGTCGTTGTTAGCCACTGACGAGGCGCTGCTCTCAGTACTGGGAAAGAAGAGGAGAAGGGCAGAGCAGCAGCGGCAGCGTTTCCTGGTTGAGCGCGACGAGAGCGCTGCCGGGCGTGGGAGGCCTCGGCGAGCTAATCCGGCTGGCCGGCGCGCAGGCGCGGTGACGCAACGGCCCGGGCCGGCCCAGGTGATCCGGAGAAGCGACGCGGCGCGGCTAACCCGCACGGAATGCCGAACGGGAGTGACGTAACAGCGGCGCAGGGCAGGTTAACAGCGGGCGGCTCGCTAGAGCAACGACGGGACGCCGCCGGCAACCTTGACCTCTTTGAACGGCCCGCCCCCGGTTTGGCAGTGTCGTCCCCATTCCTCGCGGTCCCCCCCCCCCCCCCCCCCCGCCATCACGTGGGACGGCTTTCCGCTTCACGGGAAGGAGCAACGCGGCTCGGAGGCTAAAATAAAAACAACCGAGGCGCCTCACGCTTTACCTTTGGCCTCTCCACGCGTTAGCTGTTGTAACGTGAGTTACGGCAGAAATGAAATAGCATTCCACGGCTCGCATTAGGAAATGAAATTACAGGACGGGGACAGCTATTCAGCTCCTGATTGTGGATGAGTAGTACGTAAATCTGGCTGCTTGCGAAATTTACGGTGGGTGACGCAGCCGACGAGAGGTGGAACAAATGTTGTATATTTCCAAGACTGTCTGCTTTCACTTCCTCTACGCCGTATACGACTATTGAGATTTATAAGTTAAGCAGTTATAAAGTCGAGGGACATGAGAGGGAAGCAGTAGTTTGGAAGGGAGTGAGACAGGGTTGTAGTCTCTCCCCGATGTTATTCAATCTGTATATTGAGCAAGCAATAAAGGAAACAAAAGAAAAGTTCGGAGTAGGTATTAAAATCCATGGAGAAGAAATAAAAACTTTGAGGTTCGCCGATGACATTGTAATTCTGTCAGAGATAGCAAAGGACTTGGAAGAGCAGTTCAACGGAGTGGATAGGGTCTTGAAAGGAGGATATAAGTTGAACATCAACAAAAGCAAAACGAGGATAATGGAATGTAGTCGAATTAAGTCGGGTGATGCTGAGGGAATTAGATTAGGAAATGAGACACTTAAAGTAGTAAAGGAGTTTTGCTATTTGGGGAGCAAAATAACTGATGATGGTCGAAGTAGAGAGGATATAAAATGTAGACTGGCAATGGCAAGGAAAGCGTTTCTAAAGAAGAGAAATTTGTTAACATCGAGTATAGATTTAAGGGTCAGGAAGTCATTTCCGAAAGTATTTGTATGGAGTGTAGCCATGTATGGAAGTGAAACATGGACGATAAATAGTTTGGACAAGAAGAGAATAGAAGCTTTCGAAATGTGGTGCTACAGAAGAATGCTGAAGATTAAATGGGTAGATCACATAACTAATGAGGAAGTGTTGAATAGGATTGGGGAGAAGAGAAGTTTGTGGCACAACTTTATTAGAAGAAGGGATCGGTTGGTAGGGCATGTTCTGAGGCATCAAGGGATCACCAATTTAGTATTGGAGGGCAGCGTGGGGAGTAAAATTCGTAGAGGGAGACCAAGAGATGAATACACTAAGCAGATTCAGAAGGATGTAGGTTGCAGTAGGTACTGGGAGATGAAGAAGCTTGCACAGGATAGAGTAGCATGGAGAGCTGCATCAAACCAGTCTCAGGACTGAAGATCACAACAACAACAACAAGTTAAGCACAAACGTGATGTAAAAGCGCAGACCATTCTACATTATTTCTGAAGCATAGTTTCATTTTGGTAAAAAAACAAATTTTCGTTCATTTTTCTTTGTGTACCGTATCGCCACAGGGTCGGCATGACTAGTAGCGAACTTGGCATGATTAATTTAAAGGTCGACGGATGCCCTTCCTGTCGCCACCTGGTTACTGACTGGGATGGAGTGTGTGTACCCCAAAGTCTGCGTGTAGTTTTATTCGTATGAAAGAGAACGGTAGTTTGCAGATCGAGTTAGTTGGGTACCGACTCGATATTACGCAGTGGGATGTGGGAAACCTCCTAAAAATCACATCTACGCGGCCGGCACTTCGCCCTTTGCCATTAATCCGCCGCAACACGGCCCAACTCGCTTCAAAACGCGCACATAACAAAAAAAAGATATAAAATCCCAAAAGAAACTATGATATTTTTCAGATTCTTCTTTGGGTTTACAAAATTCAAAATGGTGGATCTAATTTGGTGGGACAAAAACTATAAATTTATCGAATTTGGGTAAAACTTCGGGTACAATGTATTGCGATGTCACCGATAGCAAATTTGAAGTTGAAATTGCCGAATTGAAATGTTTTTTTACAATATTTTACATTTTATTAGTCGAAATCTTTGTCATATTCGTAGCTTGATTCATTATCGCTTCCAGAAGAGCCGCTGTTTACCCAGTGGGAGATGGTTCGAAAAGCAGATGGAACTTTTACCTCTGCTGGAATCTGTTTATCTTCTTCAACTGCAACTTTTTGTAATTTTGAGATGAATGGATTTGAAGATGCCAGAAGCGACGAAATACGGTATACTTCTCTTTCTCAGGGGAATATTTGCGTGTAAAATCTTCTCGGAAACGCTGCGTATCGTTGTTCGGAGCTTCCTGCGCATCTTCAGGAAGCCCGCCAATCTGCAACGGAGCAGTTTCGATTATGGCATATCCGTGAGTCAAAACTATGTGGACTGGCGTCGGCATTTGGCATTATTGGAGAATATTCTGAGTAGTTCTGCGGTATTTTGCAGGGAAAGTAATGTTACATGGGGAAATTTTAATCTTGTAAAATATTATTTGTCAACTTGCGAAAAAATAGCACAAATCCGAATAGTTCCCTAAGAATTCTACAGAAAACCCCAATGACATTTTTTTGGGCGGATCATGGTTTCTGAGTGACTGAAATAATGAGGGACCCATTTTTACAATGTGTCACTGTCGCACTGTAGAAATATGACCGTCCACTAAAAACGTGCAAATATGTGCACGCAAATACATTTGATCTCGTTAACTATACAATTAAGGTAGTAGGAGAGCCATTTACAAAGGTGGAGCCACGCAGTGGAAATTTTGTAGCCACCGATTTCAGATAACATCGAGGGTTGTTTAGTTTTAATTCGACATACGCTTTTATACCGGTTTGCCGGACGTTGTGGTCGAGCGGTTCTAGGCGCTTCAGTCCGGAACCGCGCTGCTGCTACGGTCGCAGGTTCGAATCCTGCCTCGGGCATGGATGTGTGTGATGTTCTTAGGTTAGTTAGGTTTAAGTAGTTCTAAGTCTAGGGGACTGATGACCTCAGATGTTAAGTCCCATAGTGCTCAGAGCCATTTATACCGGTTAAAAATGTCAAACAAAATGGTTCAAAAGGCTCTGAGCACTATGGGGCTTAACTGCTAAGGTCATCAGTTCCCTAGAACTTAGAACTACTTAAAACTAACTAACCTAAGGACATCACACACATCCATGCCCGAAGCAGGATTCAAATCTGCGACCGTAGCAGTAGCGCGATTCCAGACTGTAGCGCCTAGAACCGCTCGTCCACTACGGCCGGCGAAGGTTCAAAAATCGGGAGTGTGCGTACCGTATCTTTTAATCCAAAACCAGAAAAATCAGCGGGTGGTCATATGAATATCTGAGCTTGTCATCATCAGTTGGCTCGTCGACAACACCGACCATTCCTATACCGTATTGTTTCTGGTGACGAGAAATGGTGTTTTTATGCTAACATAAGGAAGGAAGCTCAAACAAAGCATATAAAGACCTGTGTGCATCCACAAAATATAATGTTATGCATGTAGTGGAACAGCGACGGTGTGGTGTACCTACTACTAACTGCTTCCCCGAGTTGTAACCATCACTGCAGACATTTATGGTCAACAACCGAGTTGTCTTGCAGACGCAATCCAAGAACCACTGACAAAGAAGACTGTGCAAAGTGATGCTGCTCCACGATAACGCACCCCCGCATTCTGCTAGACTGACAAAAAACACTATAGAGGAGTTGGGTTGGGAAGTCATTCCACACCCATTTTATTCACCTGACCTTGCGTCATCAGATTTTCACTTTTTTCGCTATCGAACTTTCTTTCCTGGTGAAAACGCGCTCTGAACATGACGAGTTCTTCGGCTCAAAACCACATGATTTCTGGAGTCGTGGAATCGAAAAGTTATCTTAGCGTTGGCAGACTGTTGTAAATGGCTCTGGCTCTGAGCACTATGGGAATTAACATCTATGGTCATCAGTCCCCTAGAACTTAGAACTACTTAAACCTAACTAACCTAAGGACATCACACAACACCCAGCCATCACGAGGCAGAGAAAATCCCTGACCCCGCCAGGAATTGAACCCGGGAACCCGGGCGTGGGAAGCGAGAACGCTACCGCACGACCACGAGATGCGGGCTGTTGTAAATAGTGAAGGAGAATATATTATTGACGACGAAAGTGTTACGTATATCTGTTCTGTTTAAATTTATGTAAAAACGATACGAACTTATGCACCAAACCAATAGACACATCGTATTTCACACGTTGTTTCAGAAGTCGAAGTAACAAAGTTGCTCTCTCTGTCAACGAAACCTTCAATTGACCAAACTGGATGTTGCGAGGAAAGAATGTAAATTTATAAAAACAAGAATTTACGTATAAAGAATACAACTTCAGAGGAAATAACTTCCTAAAGAGAACTTTTTTGATTGAGATATGGCTAAGAAAAAAATACTTGTTCTTGACCTACGGCGGTGGTAGTGCGACAAACAGCCGCACGCAGTCTTATCGGGCTGCGGCCTTGCACTCGCCACATGACGGACGCTGAACTATGCTCCCGGCGCAAGAGTTCTCTCTGCGAGATAGTATTTGGAGGACCCCTGCAGACATAACACAGTCGTATATACCGGAGGAGGACACGTTGCGAAGCTGACTCAGCGGGCAGTTTAAAAGTCGACTATCCATCGTTGTGATTAGTGGGAACGCAGCCGTGTGTGAATAACAATTAGCAGTTGAAGTGAAGGGTCATTTTGTGTGGCGCTGTGGACTTGCCTTGCCTTTCGGCTGACAGTAAGCCGCGATTGGGAAAAATAATACCTAACATGATTGGATGTGTTTTGAGGTGGAACATGGGACTGGCAGTTCGGAAATCCATCATGTGATTAAAAAAGTTATAAAACCGTCCTTGCAGTCAGAGCGTATTTTATTTATGAATGTTAATTTTAAAAATCATATGAAGGTTACATTATATAAGGAGTTTCTAAGCGTGTTATTGGTTGTGAGGTTTAATTGAAGACAATCTTCCTGTTAGTCAAACAAAACGTTTGTGATTTCACCCGTTGCACGTTAATTTTTGTCGTTGGAAAAGTCTAACAAAGAAGAGGCTAGCTACAGAACCAAGATCAGCATTATTGTATTCGCCTACTCTAGTTAAAATACGACGGTAGCAAATTATCACTTATACCTCTCCCTCACCAAGAGGAAAGAGTTGCTTAACCGACTTCCAGAATGTTAAGGTAACGTTGATACTGCAGAAAAGGGAGGCTGCGGATTTGTGCTTCTCCTCGGACAAAGCCATGAGTTAAAAATATGGCTGTGCTATGCGTATCTTGTAGACTATAAACTGCTTATAGAATCATGGGGAATGCGTACATGCATTTGTTTGTGTGTGTGTGTGTGTGTGTGTGTGGGTGGGTGGGTGGGTGGGTGGGTGGGTGGGTGGGTGAGTGTGTGTGTATAAATTAAAAAGATCAACCAACTAGTTCACCTCCTCAGAGTCTTGAACTAAGGTCTTGCAGTTGTAAGACACTAAACTCCTATTTGAGAAGATGATGGTTCCAGTCCTCGTCCGGAACTAGAAATCTTTAGGTTTTCCGTGATTTCTCTAAACAGCTTAAGGAAAATGGTGGGATGGTTCCTTTAAAAGGGCCAACGTTCCTTCCGATCCTTCCCCAAGCCAAACGTGCCTTTCCTCTCTAACGATCTCGTTGTCGACGGGACGTTAAGCTCCAGTTTTCCTTCACCTCTTGTTCATAATTGTCCATCTCTCAGCATGTCTGTAGATTTGAAACCAGCTCGGTTTTGCTAGGACTTGTTTGCAACATCGTTGATATTTTAACAATCTTCTTTTCCTCCGTAATGTACGTAACTTCCCACGAATCCAATAGTCCGTTTGTGTTTCCTTCATTCACATGTCCTCGTGTTGTAGCTTACCTTGTTCCAGGCAGCATAACTCTGCTTCTGATCATTTCCCTTGTATTCACTGGCCTGCTCCTGTAGCTCAGAGCGCAGCGCGCTCGTCTGCGGTGAGCCAGACCCGAATCGAATCCTCGCGTCTGACCAGGAAACAGCGGCTGGTACACTTGTCCACTTGAGTGTCGCTTTAAGCCGGCTTCCGACGCTCGTTTAGCGAAATGCAAGTCTAGTCCCCAAAGTGAACGTGACAGTTACCTGCTATATTAGCAGGCCCTCTGCCTCTCCATTTTCTGCGATCCATTGCTTCCTTCTTAAGCCGCTGTATGTTGTACCGTCCATCACGTCATCCAATATCAGAAATCTCTTCCTTCCTGGCTTCCTTTTTTCTTCTACATAACCTTCTAAAACTGCATTCATCAGTCCGTCATTCTTCCTTAATATATGCCCAATCAAATTTCTTTTTCTTCTCTTTATTACTTCTAGTAACTGTCTCTTCTCTGTTACTCTTCTCAGTACCTCTTCATTTTTTTTACTCTGTACATTCAACTTATTCTTTCCATCCTTCGCCATTTCCACACCTCAAAAGCCTCCATCCTTTCTCTGTCTTTCTTCCTCAAAGTCCATGTTTCAGCGCCATATAGAAGAACACTCCATAGAAGACATTTTATGAGTCTCTTCCTGAGTTCTGTGTCCAGACCGCTGCGGAAAATTCTCCTTTTCTTATAAAATTCCTTTTTTGCCATTGCTATACTCGTTTTAATTTCTGTGGTGCACTTCCAGTCGGTGTCTATTCGGCTTCCAAGATACTTAAACTTTTGCACCTTTCTAACATTTCTCCATTCATCATAATTTTTATTTCTTTTTTTTCTCCTAGTGCCAATACTTTTGCTTTCTTTGTGTTAATTTTCATTCCATAATTTTTTCCGTTGGCTTCAGTGGTGTCCACCAAATCCTGTAATTCTTTTTCCCCTGTAGCTAGAAGGACCATGTCATCAGCAAACGCCGCACGGGATTAGCCTAGCGGTCTAAGGCCCTCCAGTCATGCACTGTGCGGCTGGTCCCGGCGGAGGTTCGAGTCCTCCCTCGGGCACGGATGTGTGTGTTTGTCCTTAGGATAATTTAGGTTAAGTAGTGTGTAAGCTTAGGGACTGATAACCTTAGCAGTTCAGTCCAATAAGATTGCACACACATTTGAACATTCGAACATTCATCAGCAAACATCAAATACCAACACTTCTTTCTACAATTTCTGCTCCTTTGTCATCTAATGAGCATTGGTCAATCATATTTTCCAAGTAGAGGTTGAAAAGAGTAGGTGATAAACAGCATCATTGTCTTATTCCTTTTCCTACTCCGATCCAGCCTGTACTTTCTCCTCTCACTTTAACTTGGCTACAAAACCGAAATGGGCCGAGAAAAAAAGAGTGTTGCGTTACTTATTGAACACCCCGTGTAAAATGAAATTTGGCAGATACTGAATATGCGGGCCCCTTACTAGAGAGGTTGGGAAAAGAAGATGTAAACGTGTCTGTGTCATTGGCTACGTTGAGTAATCTTCTGTTTCTAGACAACGTGTTGGTTATATATGACCGACGTGAAGTTATGAAGTATGAACGTATGAAATACTGTTGTCCATTCCAAAAAATCAGCAACGCACAGCAACGCACAGACACACAAGAGGCGCGTTCATTGTTGTGCTTGTTGCTACAGTGATTTAAATTTAACATAGGAGAGTGTACTGCGTTAGAAACTTAATGGCCGACGTGGTAGCCGCCAACTCACACCTGACGGGAGCGTCGGCAGGGATGGAAAGTGAAGGACGAGAAGGGGGCGTGGAAGCGACCCGGGAAGCGGTTCCGCGTGGCCGCGTGCTCGCGTTGTCCGAGCCAAGACTTTCGTCACGACCGCGACTGCGGACGCGCCTCACGAAAGTGAAAACGCCTCGGCGTTGTGGCGCCAACTGGCAGTCTCCTCGAATGCACCGGCCGCCCCAGGATCCGCCCATCGCTTCTGTAGGGTAGACGCATCTGCGTGTCACTGTCTGAAAACACTGTGGCTGGCTGCGATCTGCCCAGGCGCCAGTTAAGCAGTACTCACGGCGCGACTCGAGGGGAAAGCTGCGCGTTGGCCGGGCTTCTCGTGGTCTAGTGATCGGTATCATTTCAAATGACAGTAAGTCATAAGCGATAACTTATTTATACATTCCTGTAGTAGGAAGGTCTGAAACGAGTCGTAAGGACGGGAGGATGACAACTATTAATGTCCCAGCGGCGTCGAAGTCATGAGAGATGGAGCACAATTTTGGATTGGGCAAGGACGGCAGAATACATAAACGAGGCAAATCACGTAAATCTTTCACCGCATTTATTTCATGAATGAAGACATCGAAACGAGATTTTCGACAAATGATGGGCACGTGATTTTGTTTCGTGGCTAACAGTCTTACTCTTTTATATAAAAAAAAGGTTCAAATGGCTCTGAGCACTATGGGACTTAACATCTGATGTCATCAGTCCCCTAGAACTTAGAACTACTTAAACCTAACTTAACCTAAGGACATCACAAACATCCATGCCCGAGGCAGGATTCGAACCTGCGACCGTAGAGGTGAAGCGGTTCCGGACTGAAGCGCCTAGAACCGCTCGGTCACTCCGGCCGGCCACTCTTTTATCAACAGAAATACTGAAGTAAGTTCTTTTTTTAATGGAACGCTACTCTTTTGTAACGGCATTCGAAGGCTCTTAAAGACACGAATAAAATGATAGAACACTCGTTAATGTTAGCTTTGAACTTTTCGCAAAGATATCCGACTGGCTACTGTGGTGCAAACGCAGCCAAATGTGGCTCTGATGCCAGACTCCACCGTTCATTTTTCCCCTTTTTTTGTTTTAATTTATTGGCTCTCGGATGGAATCTATGCAGCCATCTCAGCACTGGAAATGCTATACCACAGTTTTTTTTTTAAAATTTTTTTGACTGTTCAAAGTATACATTAGTTTAAGTCGTACCTTGATACGAAGTTGCATAACCTTAACAAAAGGACAGATTCCGACATGAAACAAATTTTTACCTCCGCAGTATACTGAAACAGGCAACAAGACAAAGATGTAACACAGGATATGCGGAAGTAGTATGCTGCAAAAATCCGATGTCCACTGTTGTGTCAAGTTTTTCGACTGTTTACTTGTGTCCTCAAAAACTCTTAATTTAAACATAAGTATATATACATTTGAAATTGTTTCCCTAAGCCCCTTCTGATACGTTACACAGTCCACGAGTCGCCATACGGTGCATGGCGAAGAGTGCGTTGTACCACTGCTAGTCTTTCGCTTTCCTGTTCCACTCGCAAAAGGAGCAACGGACAAAATTGACAAACAACTGTCGTTTCGCGGAAAAAGAACTTCGTCTTTTCCCAGGAACTCCCGTTTAAGTGCGCAGAGGGTTTTCGTAATATTGGTGCGTTGATCGGACCTAAGTAAGTAAAGCAGTCATCAGTAGGAAGACTGTTCCGAACGCCACAGTGTTTTACTAGGCTTGTCCTGTTGGAGGTGGTATGACGTTGCTGCCTCATCTATATGCAGTGTCTCACCCAGCCCTTTGCAGGATACCTGCACTTTAACGTGGATTCCAAACCACGGTGCAGCTCGGCAGTTTTCACATCAACGAACATTGCCAGAGAGCAAAGAAGTGATAACTGATAGACAGAAATCCTAGAACTGATCTGGGATCGAACCCGAGATCTTTGGATATGTGGTCTACCACTACCCCACTGACCTACCTGATATAATCTACTGATAACAAGTCTAGCGACTCGCCTCTGAAATACTTCGATGTCTTACCTTAAATGCGACCAACCCTCGAGTAGTGCTTAAGAGTGGATCTTACAAGTGTTCTGTACGCCTTCTTCTTTCCTTGAATTCTCCCAGCAAATCGAAGTCGACCATTCGGCTTCCCTTACTACTGAACTAAAGTATTCCTTCATTTCATGTTGCTTCGCAACATTATGCATAGATGGGCATGACTCTTTAGATGACATTATTCTCACAACCGACATCGTTTCAAGCGATAATCGAAACCTTTGGGAAAAAGAAAATGAATAGGATTCCTAATGATTCACTCAGCTATCTGCATTTATTCCGGATAAAATAGGACCGGGAAATAATGTTCTATGTTACTAGATTAGGTCTGTCTTCTGGTTGCATGATCATGGCACTTGGGGGAGATTACATCACTATAGCCGATTCCGACCTCTTTGACACTCAACTTAAGCACGTTTCTCGGACGTTTAAGAAAAGTTTCAAGCTAACATCAACGGACGTTATACCACTGTACTCGTCTTTTCAAGAGCTTTCGTAAGTCTAAAATGTATGGTGTTCCATTAAGAAACTTACTTCTTCCAGATCCCGTTTGACACAGGGCTTAAGAGTATTGCTAATACAACAAAATTAAGATCTCTCTGCGTACTGTCATTTCCCGACGATCTTTTTTCGATTTCCTGAACTGTCACAAAATACAAAAGGTACAAGTTCTGAGTGTTTCACCCTGCATACTCCTTAAGCCGCTGCACGATCTACAGTGGGTGGTACTTCCTAATAACATTAGAGAGTTTATGCTAATTTGCGCCGGCCGCGGTGGTCGTGCGGTTCTAGCGCTGCAGTCCGGAACCGCGGGACTGCTACGGTCGCAGGTTCGAATCCTGTCTCGGGCGTGGATGTGTGTGATGTCCTTAGGTTAGTTAGGTTTAAGTAGTTCTAAGTTCTAGGGAACTGATGACCTAAGATGTTAAGTCCCATCGTGCTCAGAACCATTTGAACCATTTTTGCTAATTTGCTAATACCTAACTGATAGGGACTCCAAAGACTAGATCAGTAGTCTGAAATTGACCACACTACTGTCTTGCATGCGATTTCGATTTTAAGTCCACTGCACTTTTCCTCCATTCGTCTCAAAAATCCTTCTTTTTTCCGTTCCATGTCATTTATTTTGTTTCTCCTGTTTTATATTATTAGTTGGTATTAAAGCTAGTCATTTAAACAATTTGACAAGTTTTAGAAATCTAACATTTGTTTTCCCCAGCATTCGTTCTATTCTGTTTAAGGGAATTCTAAAGCTCAGTGGTCGATGAGGAATTTGCAGTCCCATCCTCCCGACAGCGAATGCAGAGCCTTAACTGCGGCACTACCCCGAACAGTATTGCGAGGACAGCTCTAGTACTGTCATTAAACACATTAAGGGCGATCCGACTGCTTTTGAGTCTTCAGACGGACGCAGAATATGCTCACAAGATTATGAAGGGATCTCGGATAATTGTGATAAGCCTGTTTCAGCAAATACTTATCTTTTCCGATTTCACCGAACGCTTGCTTCTTCCTAGGTTTCCCGAGAGCACCTCAACAGCATACAGAAAAACAACACAGACTCTGCTTTTAGCTTCCGGTGAATACCTACTCTGGATAGAGAAACGCCTTCTCGTTTGTCTCTAGGTTCTCCGAAAATTGCGAAATATATTTTCACAGCGTGTGAAACGACCTTGGCTGTTCATTCCCTATGGATGTTTGATGTTGAAGCATGGTGCTAGCAATCTCATAGCTTCGTATTAAATCCTGACGTTACACAGATAGCCCTCAGTAGGGTGTTTGGGTATATTTGGTCACACGGTATATATAACCCGTATACTGAGCGGAAATTTCTGTAGTACAGAAAACTTTTTACACGTTTCAAGACATACGTTACGGTTCGCTCCGAATATATTCACCCAAAAACGTACGCTGGAAACAGCTTTCTGTATAATATACAAAGGGGAAGTCGCGTAATTACTGAAAACATTGCGTGCTATATGATTAGGCATAAACAATGTTGCAATAGTAGGATACGTTGCTCAAAAAGTTCTCGGTTTACATGCCGCCTCTGATCTGGAAAAAATACTAAGCTTTCGTTAGCTGCCTCCATCATTGTCATTAGGGAATAAACAGAGAACTTTTTATGCAAGGACTCCGTCGCGAAAGACTTCATAGCCAAGCAGTATCGTTTATTACAACGATGGCAGTATCGTGATGAAACGTCAATGCATAGGCAAACCGGTAACTATATGGCTGCCGACACAAATTCACAACGGATATCAAGAAACTTCTCTTTCCGGATCGTGCATCGTCCAGCTTTCGGCTGGAGTATGTATACTTTCGTCTCGTGTCTCTTCCAGCTTAAAATATGCCCCTCTAATTTGAAGAAAACAGTGAATTCCTTCTGAATATATCACAATATAATTTCAAATGCTTATTGTTTCATTTCTTGTATACCACAATAATCAACCGAGTCAATACGACACATAAACAATGAAACACTATGAAGAGCTCTTCACGAACATCCTGCCTTCGACCAAGGCAGCCACCTGCACACTTGTTTAACCAAAGGCTGATGGCACGTTAGCGAAAGTTGCATCATCCGTTATTTTGCTAGTATCAGGACTATCGTGCGATACGTTGTCAGTTGATTACAAGGACTGCTTTAATGCAGCGCTATCGCGAAGCGTTGACAAGTGCGACCGAAAAGTGAATTCACGTATTGCAGAGAACACTTAAAGAAACGATGACCTTATTATCTGCCAGGCATGGCATTACATTCAGGCCGACATACAGATATACCGATAGTGGATTTTACCAAGTTTTACACTAGACATACATAACACTGTCATTTCTTTTATTAAAGTTGTCGTGATTTATCAGAAGGAAAACAACTTGTGCTGATTTTTAATAAATTACGAGTACACCGTCTTTGACCTGTGTTCATTATCTGAACAAGATGCACAATAATAAAAAAAGAGCTTAGATTAAACAAATGACCTAAGAACTTGACAAAAGTTGAAAAATCACATACTTTCAATTCTAGGGAAGGGAAATGGCAGGCTGGGATATGACACTTTTCTACAAAGCTGACGTCTTATAAACACTTGGTAAGCCTTTTCTGGAATATTGTTTAAGCGACAGGAATACATACCAAATTTTACGAATAGGAAATACCGACGGTGTAGAAAGAAGGTGTCACGCTGGTTTGATACACGGAATAATGTAAAAGTTTTGTCAAAAATTCAATCTGAAATCCGCGAAAACTTATGTCTTTAATTATCTTGAGTTGTCTTATGTCTTGAATTAAGTGCCAGAAATACATACCAAATTTTACGAATAGGAAATACCGACGGTATAGAAAGAAGGTGTCACGCTGGTTTGATACACAGAAAAATATAAACATTATGTCAGAAGGTCAACCTGAAATCCGCGAAAACTTATGTCTTGAATTGGTTTTCAAGGAAGTATCCATATACAACGTCTATTATATGTGTAATTCGCGCATGAGCCTCGAAAGAAAATGTTACCAATATACACCCTAAGATAAAAATCGCTGTACACCACGAATGGCCGGCTTATGTGACCGAGCGGTTCTAGGTGCTTCAGTCTGAAACCACGCGACCGCTACGGTCGCAGGTTCGAATCCTGCCTCGGGCATGGATGTGTGTGATGTCCTTAGGTTAGTTAGGTTTAGGTAGTTCTAAGTTCTAGGGGACTGATGACCTCAATGTTAAGTCCCATAGTTCTCAGAGCTATTTGAACCATTTTTTTAACACCACGAATGAATTATCCACATGGGACGAAAATCGGCAGATGTGACGTACATACACAGACAAACAAATGATTATAATTATAGTTAAATTAGATGATTTATCCAAAAGGAAGAGTTTCACAAATTGAGCTAGTCAATAACGTGTTGTTCCACTTCTGTCCCTTATGCAAGCAGCTATTCGGCTTGGCATTGATCGGCAGAGTTGTTGGATTGTCTCTTGAGGGATATCATACCAAATCTGTCCAATCTCGAGGTGGTGGGAGGGCTCTATCTCTAATTCCCAAACCATTCTCAATTGGGGAAGGATCCGGAGATCTTGCTGGCCAAGGCTGGGTGTGGCAAGCATGAAGAGAAGCAGTAGAAACTCTCAGCGTGTGCGGGCGGGCATTATTTGCTAAAATGTAGTCCCTGCACAGCTTGCCAAGAAGTGGAAGAAAACAGGGTGTAGAATATCATCGGCTTACCGCTGTCCTGTAAGGGCGTCGCGGGTGACAACAGAAGGGGTTCAAAATGGCTCTGAGCACTATGGGACTTAACTTAGAGGTCATCAGCCTCCTAGAACTTAGAACTACTTAAACCTAACTAATCTAAGGACATCACACACATCCATGCCCCAGGAACGATTCGAGCCTGCGACTGTAGCGGTCGCGCGTTTCCAGACTGTAGCGCCTAGAACCGCTCGGCCACCACGGCCGGCCAACGGAAGGGGTCCAGCTACGAAAGGAAATGGTACCCAAGACCATCAATGTTGGTTGTCGGGCCGTGTAGCGGGAGACAGTTAGGTTGGTATCCCACAGCTGTACAGGAAGTCTCCAAACGCGTCTTTGGCATCGATTCTCACTGATTGGAATAGAATTGTCTTCAGTGATGAGTCTCGCTACAGACTGAGAAGCAGAGACCAGCGAGTGAACGTAGGGATTCATAAACTTCCGTAAACGTGAGAGGAAGACATCTTAACACATGCACTAGAAGTATCTGTACCAATTACTTTTTAGAGACTCGCCAAGTATAGGTCGTCAAAGCTGTTGCATTTTTGTTAACAGGCTGATTTCTCGCTTTAACTTAACATTTTAAAATATTTAATGGGCGCGGTGCCAAGCAGAAATTGTGGCAGTCATATAATATAATGATAACGGAAAATCAAATAATAAAAATTAAGTGATCGTAATATTATCATAAAAGACTGCAGCAAATGAAAAGGCAACCTTCGTTTCCGTAACTACTCTCTTTGTCTGTGACAATCATTTGTTAAAGAACCGCAAAACCAGGTGAACCACTAGTTTCGAGAGTACTAAAAAGAATAAAGGCGAATCACGAGAGCAGGAAAGTAATGACACAACAATTTCCTGCACTATAACTAATTGAATACACTGCGGTAATTAGTGATTGTAAGTTACATTGCAAGTGACCCTTATCGAAGATGTCAGAATACGTGAAATAATAGAGGTAATACCGCATTTTGAACTTTATTATCACTGTCTTCACAGAGTCTGATGAGATCTTCCTGAATTTTTGATTTAGAAAAACTGGACGTATTGCACATCTGCTGTGGAAGCTGGTAGTTTTGCAATGGCAAGTTTCCCACGACAGTCGACCTATCCAAGTCAGGCAACATGGAGAGCGTGATCGGCTCTCGATGAATGTTCAGATACAGTTATCGTTTGTTCAGCTGCACTCTACTCGGAATTGTGTCATCTTGCGATACACGTGAGTTCCCGTGCACTTGCGCAAGTGTTTTATGTACACAATTACCACCAGCGAGGTTATTGTCCCCTTTGTTCCAGTATGTCGTCATCTTTCAGAGTCGTCAAAATGTTTCTCATTAACTCATATAAATTAGGACACAGTGAGATAAAATCAGAAAACCCACAAGCCACCAAAGATAAGCATTCTGGTGTCATGTTGAAAAGTTTAACATAGTCCATTAGTTTGCTGTTAATTAAAACCACATATATTTTATCATTTCTACATGTATTTACGTTATGGAATAGTACTGCTAAAATTATCATATGAAGCATAATTAATCGTCTGATACTTCCCAGCGTTTGAAAAATGCCCGTACCAATGCCTACCAACGTATTGCCTAAATAGCAGATGTAGACATCTTCGCCGGCCGCTGTGGCCGAGCGGTTATAGGCGCTTCAGTCTGGAACCGAGCGACCGCTACGGTCGCAGGTTCGAATCCTGCCTCGGGCACGGATGTGTGTGATGTCCTTAGTTTGGTTAGGTTTAAGTAGTCCTAAGTTCTAGAGGACTGGTGACCTCAGATGTTAAGTCCCATAGTGCCCAGGGCCATTTGAACCATTTTTAGACATCTTCGTCAATTATCACTGCACCAGTGAACTGAGATCCATAACTGACCAGACAGATTTAAAGATTTCAACAATTTTCTTTGATATAAACCAAAGGATACATAAGATGTGCACTGATCATCCAGAAGATTATGACCACATACCTAATAACCGGTGTGCCCAACTTTGGCACTGATGGCAGCGGCATGGAAGCAGTGAGGCCTTGGTATGTCGCTGGAGGGAGTTGACATCACATCTGTACACACAAGCTATCTAAATCCCCTAAATTCCGGGGAGGGGGGGGGGGGGCACGATCTCTGTCGCCACGTTCTGTCATATCCCAGATGTGTTCGATCGGGTTCAGATCTGGCGAGTTTGGGGGCCACCACATCAACTGGAACTCGGCAATGTGTTTCTCGAACCACTCCGTCATATTTTTGGTCTTGTGACATGGGGCATTATCTTCTTTGAAAATACCAGTGCTATCGGGAAACATGATCGTCATGACTCGGTGTATATGGTCTGCAACCATAGCACGATACTCTATGGCCGTCTTGGTGCCTTGCACGAGCTTTACTGAACCCATGGATGTCCAAGTGAATGTCCTCCAGAGCATAATGATGCCGCCGCCAGCTTGCCACCGTTCCGCAGTATAGGCGTCAAGGAGCAGTTCCTCTGGAAGACGATGGATTCGCGCCCTTCAGTCAGCATGATGAAGGAGATAGAGGGATTCGTCAGACCGTGCAATGCTGTGCCACTGCGCCAACGTTCAGTGCCGATGGTCACGTACTCATTTCAGTCGTAGATGCCGATGTCGTGGTGTTAACATAGGCACATGCGTGTGTCAGATATAGTTGTACTCTGGCAAGCATTAATGTGTGAAGTTAGTTCCGCCACAGTTCGTCCCTGTCCTGTTTTATCAAACTGCCCAGCCTACAACATCCGACATCTGTAATGAGGGGCTGCCGCCCAACCTCACGACGTCTGGACATGGTTTCACCTTGGTTTCGCCACGTGTTGAAGACACTCACGCAGCACTCGTCGAACACCCGAAAGTCCTGCAGTTTCCGAAATGCTCGTGCCGAGCCTCTGCCCTCGGTCAAACTCAAATAGATCGCACGCCCTCCCCACGCACACGGACAGCACACTCACTGATTCATGTACCGTGCGTGTGTCTGACTAGCAGTCATTCCTCGCCGGATGACGCTGTTACTGCCTGGACGCGTTTATGTTGATAATAGGTCGGTAATCATAATGTTCTGGCTGATCAGTATAGATATTAATGCAATTACAAAACCTTACAATACAAGTCTGTGGAAATAGGCACAAAAAATGGTCCAAACGGCTCTGAGCACTACGGGACTTAACACCTGAGGTCATCAGTCTCCTAGAACTTAGGACTACTTAAACCTAAATAACCTAAGGACATCACACACATCCATGTCCGAGGCAGGATTCGAACCTGCGACCGTAGCGGTCACGCGGTTCCAGACTGAAGCGCCTAGAACCGCTCGGCCACATCGGCCGGCAAAGAGGAACAATTATTCATATTAATGCCCAGGGGAAGCAAACCAAATGACATAGCTTAATGACAGTTCTTGCCCCCAGCACAGTAGCAGTTATAACCAAAAATACTGCTTCCTTGAAGACATCGTACTTCGCACGAAATTCTGTCGTACCCCTTAAATACAACCCGATGTTGTTCTCTTGATCGGGAAACAAAAGAATCAAGCCGGCTGATTAGCTGATTGGTTGGTTGGTTTGGGATGTAAAGGAACAAAACTACAGGGTCATCAGTCCCTCTCATCAGTTGAGAGAGCTGGGCGCGTGCTACACGAACACTTCTTCCTGTCCAGAAGGAAACAGTATTTTTGGTTATAACTGCTACTGTGCTGGGGGCATGAACTTTCTTTTAGCTATATAATTTGGTTTGCTTCCCCTGCGCAGATATTCACGTGCAGGCAATTTATCGTGTTGGAACCATGTACCTGCACAAAGACCGAATGTCGTATCTACCAAAAATAGGATCACACACCCCATGAACCATGGACCTTGCCGTTGGTGGGGAGGCTTGTGTGCCTCAACGATACTGATAGCCGTACCGTAGGTGCAACCACAACGAAGGGGTATCTGTTGAGAGGCCAGACAAACGTGTGGTTCCTGAAGAGGGGCAGCAGTCTTTTCAGTAGTTGCAGGGGCAAAAGTCTGGATAATTGACTGATCTGGCCTTGTAACATTAACCAAAAGGGGTCTTGCTGTTGTGGTACTGCGAACGGATGAAAGCAAGAGGAAACTACAGTCGTAATTTTTACCGGGGGCATGCAACTTTACTGTATGGTTAAATGATGATGGCGCCCTCTTGGGTAAAATATTCCGGAGGTAAAATAGTCCCCCATTCGGATCTCCGCGCGGGGACTACTCAAGAGAACGTTGTTATCAGGAGAAAGAAAACTGGCATTCTACGGATCGGAGCGTGGAATGTCGGATCCCTTAATCGGGCAGGTAGGTTAGAAAATTTAAAAAGGGAAATGGATAGGTTAAAGTTAGATATAGTGGGAATTAGTGAAGTTCGGTGGCAAGAGGAACAAGACTTCTGGTCAGGTGAATACAGGGTTATAAATACAAAATCAAATAGGGGTAATGCAGGAGAAGGTTTAATAATGAATAAAAAAAAATAGGAGTGCGGGTAAGCTACTAGAAACAGCATAGTGAACGTATTATAGTGGCCAAGATAGACACGAAGCCCACGCCTACTACAGTAGTACAAGTTTATATACCAACTACCTCTGCAGATGACGAAGAAATTGAAGAAATGTATGATGAGATAAAAGAAATTATTCAGATAGTGAAGGGAGACGAAAATTTAATAGTCATGGGTGACTGGAATGCGACAGTAGGAAAAGGGAGAGAAGGAAACATAGTAGGTGAATATGGATTGGGGCTAAGAAATGAAAGAGGAAGCCGGCTATTAGAATTTTGCACAGAGCATAACTTAATCATAGCTAACACTTGGTTCAAGAATCATGAAAGAATGTTGTATACATGGAAGAATCCTGGAGATACTAAAAGATATCAGACAGATTATATAATGGTAAGGAACCAGGTTTTAAATTGTAAGACATTTCCAGGGACAGATGTGGACTCTGACCACAATCTATTGGTTATGAACTGTAGATAAAAACTGAAGAAATTGCAAAAAGGTGAGAATTTAAGGAGATGGGACCTGGATAAAGTGACTAAACCAGAGGGTGTACAGAGTTTCAGGGAGAGCATAAGGGAACAATTGACAGGAATGGGGGAAAGAAATACAGTAGAAGAAGAATGGGTAGCTTTGAGGGATGAAGTAGTGAAGGCAGCAGAGGATCAAGTAGGTAAAAACACGAGGGCCAGTAGAAATCCTTGGGTAACAGAAAAATATCACATTTAATTGATGAAAGGAGAAAATATAAAAATGCAGTAAATGAAGCAGGCAAAAAGGAATACAAACGTCTCAAAAATGAGATCAACAGGAAGTGCAAAAGGGCTAAGCAGGCATGGTTAGAGGGCAAATGCAAGGATGTAAGGCTTATCTCACTAGGGGTAGGATAGATACAGCCTACAGGAAAATTAAAGAGACCTTTGGAGAAAAGAGAGCCGCTTGTATGAATATCAAGAGCTCAGATGAAAACCCAGTTCTAAGCAAAGAGGGGAGAGCAGAAAGGTGGAAGGAGTATATAGAGGGTCTATACAAGAGCGATGTACTTGAGGACAATATATGGAAATGGAAGAGGATGTAGATGAAGATCAAATGGGAGATACGATACTGCGTGAAGAGTTTGACAGAGCGCTGAAAGACCTGAGTCGAAACAAGGCCCCGGGAGTAGACAACATTCCATTAGACCTACTGACGGCCTTGGGAGAGCCAGTCCTGACAAAATTCTACCATCTGGTTAGCAGGATGTACGAGACAGGGGAAATACCCTCAGACTTCAAGAAGAATATAATAATTCCAATCCCAAAGAAAGCAGGTGTGGACAGATGTGAAAATTACCGAACTATCAGTTTAATAAGTCACAGTTGCAAAATACTGACGCGAATTCCTTACAGACGAATGGAAAAACTGGTAGAAGCCGACCTCGGTGAAGATCAGTTTGGATTCCGTAGAAATGTTGGAACACGTGAGGCAATACTGACCTTACGACTTATCTTAGAAGAAAGATTAAGGAAAGGCAAACCTATGTTTTTGGCATTTGTAGAGTTAGAGAAAGCTTTTGACAATGTTGACTGGAATACTCTCTTTCAAATTATAAAGGTGGCAGGGGTAAAATACAGGGAGCGAAAGGCTATTTACAATTTGTACAGAAAGCAGATAGCAGTTATAAGAGTCGAGGGGCATGAAAGGGAAGCAGTGGTTGGGAAGGGAGTGAGACAGGGTTGTAGAGTCTCCCCGATGTTATTCAATCTGTATATTGAGCAAGCTGTGAAGGAAACAAAAGAAAAGTTCGGAGTAGGTATTAAAATCCATGGAGAAAAAATAAAAACTTTGAGGTTCGACATTGTAATTGTGTCAGAGACAGCAAAGGACTTGGAAGAGCAGTTCAACGGAATGGATAGGGTCTTGAAAGGAGGATATAAGTTGAACATCAACAAAAGCAAAACGAGGATAATGGAATGTAGTCGAATTAAGTCGGATGAGGCTGAGGGAATTAGATTAGGAAGTGAGACACTTAAATTAGTAAAGGAGTTATGCTATTTGGGGAGAAAAATAACTGATGATGGTCGAAGTAGAGTGGATATAAAATGTAGACTGGCAATGGCAAGGAAACCGTTTCTGAAGAAGAGAAATTTGTTAACATCGAGTATAGATTTAAGTGTCAGGAAGTCGTTTCTGACAGTGTTTGTATGGAGTGTAGCTATGTATGGAAGTGAAACGTGGACGATAAATAGTTTGGACAAGAAGAGAATAGAAGCTTTCGAAATGTGGTGCTACAGAAGACTGTTGAAGATTAGGTGGGTAGATCACGTAACTAATGAGGATGTATTGAATAGGATTGGGGAGAAGAGCAGTTTGTGGCACAACTTGACTAGAAGAAGGGATCGGTTGATAGGACATGTTCTGAGGCATCAAGGGATCACAAATTTAGCATTGGAGGGCAGCGTGGAGGGTAAAAATCGTAGAGGGAGACCAAGAGATGAATACACTAAGCAGATTCAGAAAGATTTAGGTTGCAGTAGGTACTGGAGATGAAGGAGCTTGCACAGGATAGATTACCATGGAGAGCTGCATCAAACCAGTCTCAGGACTGAAGACCACAACAACAACATTCTTTAAAAAGCTTCGGAATCTTTTTTGCCTTTAGAAAGAGAAATGTCAAGATCAGATATTTTTATTTATCCGTATTTTGACGCTTTTCGGCCTTAGTCACCACCAGTTTAAAGAAGAAACAAGGACGGATACGCCGAATCTCTCTCGTTATTATATGAATATACAGTGAAAAATGCACTTATTGCCTTACGTTCAGTAAAGGATTTGATGAGATACAGAGCATCTAGCTTTGTTTTTTTTTTGTTTGATTTGAAGATGACTAAGGTGAAAACCGATATACTAAGACTACCATAATAAACATATTCTAGCTGGACAATTTTATGTAAACAGGATGTGTCTCAGAAATACAGCCAATGGCAATGATTTCCCCCCCACGTTCACTGAAAATATGTATTAAAAGTAAAGGAAAATCTTAAGCCGTGAATGGCTGGTACATCCGAAAGGGCAGGTTCGGCCGCCTGTTTGAAAAGGTTTTCCTTATCCTCCGTGTCCATGGGGCCCTTCCATCGCTACGTCTTTAAATGTCACAATTAAGTGTAGAAGACCGTGTGTATGAATTGTGGAGTTGTGTTATTATAGGAGGTACTGAGAAAATGGGGACGGTGAAACCCCGTGCCGGCACTTAGCTTACTCGAAGAGCCCCAAGGGGCTCGCCGAGCTTAACGTTCCCATCCGACGAACGGATCCTCAGTAACAGTGTCGCATGCACTCCCTTCATGAGACCCTGCGGAGAGGTTTGGAATTGCGTGCAGGACATCGGCGCGAAGACTGGTAATCAGGGACTTCACGCCACCACTCCTCCTGTACCCTCTGCCGTAAAGGCACAGGGAAAGTTGCCAATAGCACGTGCCGTACCCGTCCAAATAGTGGCCACGCTCGACAGTGCTTAACTTCGTTGCTCTGACGGGAACCGATGTGTTCACCTCGGCACGGCCGTTGACTCAGATGTACGTGGATAGCTCTTCACAACTGTAATTTGGAGTTCTCAACAATCCATACAACATCACTGCGACTACTAAGCATTCTGTTTCCGTATTAATATGGCTTCATCTGAGAAAAGTACCACACTTATGCAAGAAAGCGTAGCAAACCTCATCACATCGCAAATTCGAAGATAAAAAAAGTGTCTATGAATGGCAGACATGCAGATGTTCGCTTGTTACTCTTCACCACCGCGAGGCGTAGCCACGTGGACTGAGGCACCTTGCCACGGTTCGCGGGCGCTCCCCGTCGGAGGTTCGAGTCCTCCCTCGGGCATGGGTGTGCGTGTTGTCCTTAACGTAAGTTAGTTTAAGTTACATTAAGTAGTGTGTAAGCCTAGGGAGCGATGACCTCAGCAGTTTGGTCCCATAGGAACTTGCCACAAATGTAAATGACTGCACATTTCAAGTTTAAAACATATTGTATACTGCATTCTGACAGAGCTTTACATCAGCGATGTCCTAGTCAGTGTACAAATTATGCTATCTGTGGTTCTGCACCGAATTAGTGGAG
Source organism: Schistocerca gregaria (assembly GCF_023897955.1). NCBI lineage: Eukaryota > Metazoa > Arthropoda > Insecta > Orthoptera > Acrididae > Schistocerca > Schistocerca gregaria. The sequence goes on from NC_064920.1 coordinate 442,618,473, forward strand.
TGTTCTGACCTTACCCGGCATACTGTACGACTGTCGGATTCACCCACACAACAAAATTATAAACCACGTGTCAGTTTATGATATAGAACAAACTAAGTTTCGTAGGTTCGCGTACTGCAACGGCGGAATTGCCCGACAACGCGTTTGGCTCCGTAAATTCCTGTTCAGTTTTTCCGGATTAGGATTCCTCATCTCAGTTCGATAAATTTGTCTTTCTCGAACCTCACTGAAAATCTTTTTAAGCATCACGGAAACAGTCTGTACGTTTATACTGAAAGTTTCTCTCATTGCAACGATTTGTTGTTAGACACCTTTCTCAACACTTGGTAGCACAAGACAAAGATTAGATAAATTGTTTTTAAGCTGCTCAACAGATGGCCCGAAATAATTAGCTTTTTTTACGACGGAAATAAGAGCGGCAACAGCGGCAACAGTCATTAACGCACTGTAGCGAGTCTCAATCCTGGGCTTATAAGAACATGAAAGCCGTCAGAAGCTTACGAAACTTGTTATGTTTAGAAATCTTAAACTGAAAGTTAATCAAAATCATTTAAGTCATCAAACTCGGAAAAATCATAGTAGATCTGTGTTCACACTAGCTATCAGTACACAGCCCACCCGCCGTTGATTGTAACTTCGATTAACTTGCTGTGGTGGTAAAAGGCAAAACAGTGAATCAGAATTAACAGAAGTTTCATTCAGCAAACCAGAGGTTTCCCTCTTACTACATACTTACCCTGCAACACACTCGATGAAAAGACTGAGCCAAGATTTTAAACCTGCTAAACCGCTTACAAGGAATCCTAATGTAGCTCTTATCCCCCCACATTTGTAATTTCATGTGGCATTTTACCGCTTGACGAATCCGTCCACCTTCTTCAGTGCCACGTTCGTGAATTAGAAACATTTTTGACGCCCGTTTGATTTAGTGAAGTAATGATTTTTATATGCCTGTACTTGCTGTTCTGTATCATATCATGGGCAGCTGATTTCGAAAAACCAAGTTCCAAGCTACGAAGGGTGGTAAATTTCTTTGAGGCTCGAGAGACTGACTGTCAAAGCCTTCGACTGGTCAATTTTCTCCTTCGATTCGCCGTTTTTCATAGGGCTATGAAATTATGTGATCAGAGGAAGTAGCGTTTACTGGTGCCACCCTAACATGACAGATCGATAGCAGGTTAATAGAGGGCTGTTTTATTCACGGAGGAATCCAATTTTAGTACCCAATATGAGAGCAATCATTTTTGATTTGATGAGCGAAACTTGATACGATACAGCAAATACCTCTCAAAGTGGTGCTATAGACCTTTAGATCGGCCGTATTTTCACATGGTTTTCTGGCCTGGTAGGTGTATAGAAAATAAAGGGAGCAATATTTAAATTTTACTTCCGCCGACGTGGTTATCGCACAGGAAGGATACAAACTCTGACAGAGGCGGGATGAGAATGGATAGAGGAATCATCTCAGCATTTGGCTTTAGCGTGGGAAACTACACGGAAGATTTTAATCTGTGTTTCCGGACTGGGTATTAAACACTACATTCACGAATACGAATTTAGTGTCCTAATCACTGCGGCGCCTTTCTCAGTGCATCTATGGAGATGACATTCTTGACACTTGCGTACGTCCTTTTGTCCTTCTCACCCCTTCCAAAGATGACAAATGCAAGTAGATGCTTATAAACTAACAAAAAAATTAATTTCATAACTTGAGTTTTTCGAGGTAGCGATTAAAACTTCGACTACACAGTTCAAAATGAAATTCTAACCACGGAGTAATTTGGCCTTTCTCACTGTATAAAACATTGGTGGAGAAGAAATACAAGAGATATCAGAAAAATCGTAGTACCTACCGGGAAACTACACTGAAGCGCCAAAGAAACTGGTTTTGACATGCGTATTCAAATACAGAGATATGTAAACAGGCAGAATACGGCGCTGCGGTCGGCAACGTCTGTATAAGACAAAAAATGTTTGGCGCAGTTGTTAGATCGGTTACTGCTACTACAATGGCAGGTTATCAAGATTTAAGTGAATTTGAAGTGGTATTATAGTCGGCGCACAAGCGATGCAACACAGCATCTCCGAGGTAGCGATGAAGTGGGGATTTTCCCTTACGATCATTTCACTAGTGTACCGGGAATATCAGGAATAAGGTAAAACATTAAATCTGCGTCATCGTTCGGCCGGAGAAAGATCCTGCAAGAACGGGATCAACGATGACCGAAGAGAAGCGTTCGACGTGACAGAAGTGCAAAGTCTCCCCAAATTGCATCAATAATTGTGAGCGTGCGAACCATTCAACGAAACATCATCGATATGGACTTTCGGAACCGAATTCCCACTCGTGTACCCCTGATGACTGCACAACACAGGCTTTAGGAGTTGCCTGGGCCCATCAACGACATTGTACTGTTGATGACTGGAAACATGTTTCCTGATCGGACTAGTCTCGTTTCAAATCGTATCGAGCGGATGGACGTGTACGGGTATAGAGACAATCTCATGAATCCATGGACCCAGCATGTCAGCATCGGATTGTTCAAGCTGGTGGAGGCTCTGTAATGGTGTGGGGCGTGTGCAGTTGAAGTGATATGGGACCCCTGATACGTCTAGACACGACTCTAACAGGTGACTCGTAGGCAAGTGCCCTGTCTAATTACCTGCATCCATTCATGTCCGTTGTACATTCCGACGGACTTGGGCAATTCCAACAGGACAGTGCGACACCCCACACGTCCAGAATTGCTGCAGAGTGGCTCCAGGAACATTCTTATGATTTTAAACACTTCTGATTGCCACCGAATTTCCCAGACATGAACATTATTGAGCATGTTTGGGATGGTTTGCAATGTGCTGTTCACAAGACATCTCCTCCTCTTCGTCCTCTCATCCCTGCAGGATTCATGGCGTTAGTTCTCTCCAGCACTACTTCTTACATTAGTCTAGTCCACGCCACATCGTGTTGCGTCACTTCTGAGTGTTCTCTGGGCCCCTACACATTAGGCAGGTGTATGAGTTTCTTTGGCTCTTCAGTGTAATTGTGTAACAAATATATCCTTTTTTTGAGTCATTATTCTTTTGATTGGTTTATGCGGCTTGCCATGAATTTCTCAATTGTGTCAAACTCTTCACTTCAAAATACGGCTTGCACCCAATGTCCACAATCATTTGTTGGATATGTTTCAATCTATATCTTTTACCATAATTTTTATTCTCTATAGCTCCCTTAGATATCATGTAAGTTAATCATTGATATTTTACTTCATATGCTGTCTTCCTATCGCTTCTTCTTGTTAATGAATTCCAAAGAAGAGAAGCACGTTTCGTTACATGTTCGTTTAGTAAAGACGAAAACGTCGCGGAGATGCTAAGCCAACTCCAGTGGCAGACGCTGCAAAGGGAGGCGTTCTGCATCTGCTGTTAAAGTTCCGTGAGCGTACGTTCCTAGAAGAGTCAGCCAATATGTTACTTACTCCGACGTATCTCTCAGGAAAAGGCCATGAAGATGATATTAGATTCGAGGACACACTGAGGCTCACCAGCAATCGTTCTTACCGCGAAACAATGGCGCCTGGAAGAGGAAAAGGGAGGAGTGACACTGGTACACAAAGTACCCTCCGCCACATATCATAACGTGCGTGCAGAGTAAACACGGTATATATTGGTATATGTGTTTTCTACATGTTCCACTCATCGCCATTGCTGCAGATAACTCCTCGTTTCTTATCTGCCAACCTAATTTTCGATATTTCAAACGCTTCGAGTCTCTTCTTTTCCTGCTTCTCCGCTATCCATGATTCACTGCCACGCAATACTGGGCTATAAACGTACATTCTCGAAAAGTTCTTCCTTAAATTAAGGCCGATATTTGATACGGTTTGATATTAGTAGACTTCTTTTGAACTGGAAAGCCATCTTTGCCTATGGTGGTGTGCTTTTTACTTTCTCCTTGCTGTGTTAGTCATGTGTTATTATGCTTCCGAGGCAGCAGAATTCCTGCACTTCGTAGACTACATAATTCTGTATCTTAGTGTCAAGTTTAACGCTAATTTTTTTGTGTCACTCTCCACTACGTTTTTTTTTCTTCGTTTTTCTCCAGTCCCTTATTCTGTGCTCACTAGACTGTTCATTCCAGTCAATAGTTTTTTTGCAGTTCATCCTCTCTCAGCGAGTATAACAATGTCGTCAACATCTTATCAGTGATATCATTTCACCCTGTATTTTAATCCCAGTCCTGTACCTTTCTTTTATTCCCGTCACTGCTTCTGCGATGTATAAACTGAGTAGCAGGGCCGACCGACTGTATCGGTATCTTACAAACTAAAAACGGAAATTCCTTTGCCAATCTTGTCATTATTGCCTGAGAACCTTTTCGTCGCCCAGAACGCAATCCCACGAACATGACGCTAGCAGTGGAGAGCACTTGGGACTGCTAGGCGGAGGCGGGCCGTGACCTGGGAGTGAATCGTTGCGAAAGGCGTTCAGGGCGCGGGAGTCGATCCCCAGATCCGGTCGGGGGCGTGGGTCTCGGGGCGTGGGGCGGCTGTGCTGTGTTCAGGCAGTCGCGCACTCAGCACACTGTGCGCAGACGCGACGTATCGGGGCCGCGAGCCCACACATCCGGTTACCGTCACACACCGCGGCTCTACTTCCAGAGAAGCGCACCTCAGTTGGCTCTGCTGTGCCAACTACTATCCTTTAACATGCATTAATGACTCCATTCACTAAATAATGGGATCGATGGAACAGGGTCATTCTGCAAAAACAGGATTAACTTTCATGATATCTGAGGGAACTGTAGAGAAAAAAAAAATTATGGTGAAAGATAAGAATTGAAACATATCCAACAAATAATTGTGGACATTGGGTGTAAGTCGTATTTTGAAGTGAAGAGGTTGAAACAGTTGAGAAATTCAGGCAGGCCGCATAAGCCAATCAAAAGAATAATGACTAAAAAAAAAAAAGATATCTTTGTTACAGAATTACACTGAAGAGCCAAAGAAACTCATACACATGCCTAATGTCGTGTAGGGGCCCAGAGAACACTCAGAAGTGACGCAACACGACGTGACGTGGACTCGACTAATGTATGAAGTAGTACTGGAGAGAAATGACACCATGAATTCTGCAGGGATGTCCATAAATCTGTAAGAGGACGACTAGTTGGAGATGTCTTGTGAACAGCAATTTGAAAACCATCCCAGACATGCTCAATAATGTTCATGTCTGGGGAGTTTGGTGGCTATCGGAAGTGTTTAAACTCAGAAGAACGTTCCTGAAGCCACTCTGTAGCAATTCTGGACGTGTGGGGTGTCGCACTGTCCTGTTGGATTTGTCCAAGTCCGTCGGAATGCACAACGGACATGAATGGATGGACGTAATTAGGCAAGTTGCTTACGTTCGAGTCACCTGTTACAGTCGTATCTAGACGTATCAGGGGCCCCATATCACTCCAACTATGCAATTGGATGAGGAATTCCGCCTTATGCAAGACACCTTTGGAGTTTTATTTTACCCGGACATGTTTCAGCACTTTTTGTGCTATCTTCAGTGGGTTACTCTATTTCCTTTCTTACATAAAGCCATCTCTAGTACTATGTATGCTGGCACTGTTAACGTTTATAATCAAGACTCGTTTTGAGACCTCTTCACAGACATAGCTGTAGTCAACTAATACTGTATTAACATTTTCTGTCCCCGATCTACCATGACGAATGCTACTCCCGTTAATTAATGGGGATAGTATTCTTCCCCGTCTGAAACGAGAATGTATCATATCGGGACTATGGGGTGATTTCTCTATCCTAAAAATTCACATGCGTACCCCACATATATTCCGCTACACTACTAGCCGCTTCCTGGGTGTAGCACACATCTGACCTATTATGGGGGGACCTATAATTCTTCACACTGCATCAGAGGTCGAGAAATCCGCGTCATATCGTCACAGAAACATCCGAGCTCCTAGATTAAGCCTGCTACTTCGCTCCAAACCAAAGGACCGCGATCTGTTCTGGGAACGACGATGCTGCAGTCGTTTTAACCTTTGTGTCATTTTTACTTCATTATCTGATAATAAACTTCAAATGGCGGACCGTAAAAAGTAAATGTGTGAGACGCAGTATTAGATGGCAGATTGCAGTGGGAAAGGTAAGTCTCGTCGGCCGGAGGAATGGATAATATTCAGTGATATGACAGCAACGACAATTCGAAGCAAAAATGTCCAATAAACATGGGCTCTAAAATACATATCTTAAAAGCTATGAGCACTTGTTCAGTAGAAGAGGTAAGTTAAACAATAGAAAAGATGAACAAGTGCTCATAGCTCTTAAGATATGCACTTTAAAGTCCACGTTTACTGGCCTTTTTTTCTTGTTTTAGTCACAAAGAGAGCCGTGTCGCGTACAGCTCGGACGTCTGAGTCACAGCTCTTGTACAAGATAAGTAATTTAAGTAGTAATAAACTGTTTTTTTAACACTTTAAACTAATTTATTACGTTAATTATAGTGCTCTGCAAGCATACCATTAAAGGTTTTTGTCTTACTCGCGTATTTTCACAGTAATCACGTAAAGTTCATTTTGTTTACATATCTCGGCCAGGCCGAACTTTTGAGTTTTCAGATTAAACTTCATACCGCAATCTTAAGTGCAGTTACTGATAGTTTAGTGTGCTAAATACGTTTGCTGCCCCTTTATATCTGTAGAGTATCGTCATCTCTTAAGTAATTTCCAGTAAAAAACTTCTTAACCACTGTTTACATAGTCGCGAGTAGGCCTAATTTTTCGTACACGTATTTTCATTGTTTTCCGGTAACTTAATTGTCTTTCTGTCACTAAAATAGATTTGTACCATGAGTGTAAAGTGCCTGACGTGCCGTAGGATCGTTAGCTCCGGGGTCTGGTGTGATGGATGTAGTAACTTTTTTCATTGGGGCGACTGTAGTGGCGTGGGAATTGGGAAAATGAGCGAGACTCATCAGTGGTTCTGTAGGCTATGCAGTAGAGATAGGAAGATTGTGGAACAGGAGGGGAAAATTGCTGCCCTTCAGGCTGAGTTAGATGAGGCTAGGCGAGAACTGGGCAGGTTAAGGGGGGAGAAGGGTAAACAGGGGTGGGAAGTGGCAACAGGCATGAGGAACAGGCCAAGAAATTCTTCTGACCGCTTTGTTATTAATGTACAAAATAGGTTTGACCTGTTGCCTCAGTCAGAAACTGATGAGCCTCTCACAGAAGTAGATGTACACAGGGCTCAACAAGCTTTCAGCAGCAAATTGATTAAGAATGTAGGGAAGTCTGCAAAGAGAAAGAAAGTCTTGTTGCTAGGTAGTTCGCATGCTAGGGGTGTGGGCCAACTTCTGCAGGATGAATTAGGGTTGGATTACCAGGTCACAAGTTTTTTCAAACCTAGTGCTGAACTTGGGCAGGTTACAGAGGATTTAGGTTCACTATGTAAAGGTTTTACTAAGGAAGACACCGTGGTTATTGTGGGTGGGCCGGGCAACAGTATTGACAGAGATCCGGGGTACAGCATAGAGTGTGACCTGGCAAAGATTGCATCGGCATCGAATCATACCAGTGTTGGATTTGTGTCGGTTCTGGAGCGCCACGACCGACCTCATTTGACCTCTTCTGTCAGGAGAGTTAATTTGGAGTTGGAACGGCTACTTGGATCTGGTGCGGGGTCACACATTGGTGTGGTTCGTGTTGATTCACTCTGTAGGTGGGACTATACTAGACATGGCCTACACCTCAACAGGAAAGGGAAGGGTAAACTGGCTGGGCTGATAGCAGGAAATTTAAAGGGGGGAGGAACTACATCTCATGGTGGAAACTCTTTTTTAGTGTAAGATCAGTGTCCAGTGGGAAACTCAGCCATGCAAGTACTAAAGATGTCAAAAAAGTTCAAGATAGTTGCAAAAGTAAAATGAAAAATGTTAGTATATTTCATCAAAATATTGGGGGATTGAACAATAAAATTGATGAGCTTCTGCTTTGTTTAGAAGATATAGAAACTGAGAATGTAATAGATGTACTATGCCTGTCTGAGCATCACATTGTCACTGATATGCAAAAGGTTAGCATCAATGGGTACAAATTAGCTGCACATGTAAGTAGAGATAATATGATGAGAGGAGGAGTTGCCATATATGTCAAAAGCTTCCACAGTGCAAAAAATTTAGAAACTAAAAAATTTTGTGTAGAGCAACATATGGAAGCATGTGCCACTGAACTTAAACTAAAGGATGGCACTTTCATAATTGTAACAGTGTATAGGTCCCCCTCAGGGAATTTCCAGCTATTTCTGGAAAACTTGGATACTTTGTTGTGCTATCTGTCAGACAGGGGGAAGCAAATTATCATTTGTGGGGATTTCAATGTTGATTCCCTGAAAGAGTGTAATAGGAAGAATGACCTTTTAGTATTACTCAGTTCTTTCAATTTGAGCTCCGTCATTGATTTTCCTACTCGGATAACAAAGAACAGTAGTACATTGATAGATAACTTTTTTATAGACCAAGATAAGTTTAAGGACATAAATGCTTATCCTGTTGAGAATGGTCTTTCAGATCATAGTGCACAGCTTGTTACAGTACATGACATAGCTCCATGCAGTATAATAAATCAGACTTTCAAAGCAGTGCGTTCAATTAACAATATAAATATTGCAAACTTTAGGGAAAGCCTACAGCAGCTAGACTGGGATGAAGTGTATAAGGAACCCGATGCAAACTTGAAATATAACTTATTTCACAATACATTTTTAAGGGTATTTGAAAATTGTTTTCCCAAGAAAATAGTTAAACATAATTCCAAGAAAACATATAAAAAACCTTGGCTAACTAAAGGAATAAGAATATCTTGCAACCGCAAAAGAGAACTGTATCTAACAGCAAGATGGAGTACTGACCCCGAAATTGTTCAATATTATAAAAACTATTGTGCGGTACTAAGAAAAGTTATTAAAAAGTCCAGAAGCATGTGTATCATGTCTGAGATCAGTAACTCTGATAATAAAATTAAAGCAATTTGGAATATTATTGAAAGGGAAACAGGGCAACCAAGAGCACAGGAAGACTTTAGTGCAATAAAATTGAATGACAAGTGCACTAACAAACAATCAGAAATTGAAAATATTTTGAATAATCATTTTTTAAATGTTGTGGAGAAAATAGGATCTAGATCTTCACTAGAAGAGGCAAGGCTATTAATAGAAGAGGCCATACCTGCACAGTTTGAAACAGCTGTAATTCCACCAACCTCTCCCTCTGAAATCAGTAAAATAATAAACTCACTGAAAAGTAAAAGCTCTTACGGAATTGATGGCATTTCCAGCAAAGTACTTAAAGCTTGTTCCCCACAGATAAGTAGAATTCTCAGCCACGTATGTAATAGCTCTTTGGAGCAGGGTGTTTTCCCTGATAGACTGAAATATGCCATTGTAAAACCATTGCATAAAAAGGGGGATATGTCGGATGTCAACAACTACCGCCCAATCTCTCTTCTGACAGCTCTATCAAAAATTTTTGAGAAAGTAATGTATTCAAGAGTAGCCTCCCATATTTGTAAAAATAAAGTACTAACAAAATGTCAGTTTGGTTTTCAGAAAGGCTTTTCAACAGAAAATGCTATATATGCTTTCACTGATCAAATATTAAATGCTCTGAATAACCGGACATCACCCATTGGTATTTTTTGTGATCTCTCAAAGGCCTTTGATTGTGTAAATCATGGAATTCTTTTAGATAAGCTAAATCATTATGGTTTGAGTGGGGCAGTGCACAAATGGTTTAATTCATACTTAACTGGAAGAATGCAGAAAGTTGAAATAAGTGGTTCGTGTAATGTTAAAACAGCTGATTCCTCAAACTGGGGTGCTATCAAGCACGGGGTCCCACAGGGTTCGGTCTTAGGTCCTTTACTGTTCTTGATATACATTAATGACTTACCATTCCACATTGATGAAGATGCAAAGTTAGTTCTTTTTGCTGATGATACAAGTATAGTAATAACATCCAAAAACCAAGAACTAAGTGATGTAATTGTAAATGATGTTTTTCACAAAATTATTAAGTGGTTCTCAGCAAACGGACTCTCTTTAAATTTTGATAAAACACAGTATATACAGTTCCGTACAGTAAATGGCAAAACTCCAGTAATAAATATAGAATTTGAACAGAAGTCTGTAGCTAAGGTAGAATTTTCAAAATTTTTAGGTGTGTCCATTGATGAGAGGTTAAACTGGAAGCAACACATTGATGGTCTGCTGAAACGTCTGAGTTCAGCTACGTATGCTATTAGGGTTATTGCAAATTTTGGTGATAAGAATCTCAGTAAATTAGCTTACTATGCCTACTTTCATTCACTGCTTTCGTATGGCATCATATTCTGGGGTAATTCATCGTTGAGTAGAAAAGTATTCATTGCACAAAAACGTGTAATCAGAATAATTGCTGGAGCCCACCCACGGTCATCCTGCAGACATCTATTTAAGGATCTAGGGATCCTCACAGTAACCTCACAGTATATATATTCCCTTATGAAATTTGTTGATAATAATCCAACCCAATTCAAAAGTAATAGCAGTGTGCATACCTATAACACCAGGAGAAAGGATGATCTTCACTATGCAGGGTTAAATCTGACTTTGGCACAGAAAGGGGTAAATTATGCTGCCACAAAAGTCTTTGGGCACCTACCAAACAGCATCAAAAGCCTGACAGATAGCCAACTAACATTTAAAAATAAATTAAAAGAATTTCTAGATGACAACTCCTTCTACTCATTGGCTGAATTTTTAGATAGTAAGTAATTAAGAAAAAAAAAAAAAAAACCTTAATCATTAGTGTCATGCAATATTTTGTGTAACGTAATTTCTTGTACAGACATCTTTTATTAACCTGACACGTTCCACATCATTACGAAGTGTCGTATTCATGATCTATGGAACAAGTATTAATCTAATCTAATCTAATCTAATCTAATCGTACTACCTCCACTCAAAATATGGAAAGCAAAGACCATGAAATAGAAGAAAAGATTCAAATGGCTCTAAGCACTATGGGACTTAACTGATGAGGTCATCAGACCCCGAAACTTGGAACTACTTAAACATAACGACATCATCCACTTCCATGCCCGAGGCAGGATTCGAACCTGCGACTGTAGCAGCAGCGCGGTTCCGGCGTGCAACAGAAGAGATTTGTTTCATGGTATCGAAGATGAAGAAGGGATGCAGCTCTTAAGATAACCATTTTAGTGCCCATGTTTATTAGGCTTCCTTGAGTCGAATGATCGTTTCTGTCATATCCCTGAATATTATCCATTGCTCCTGGGACAACCAGTATATCAGAACAGTAATGAAAACGTCAAAGTCGGCCGGTGTGGCCTGGCGGTTCTAGGCGCTTCAGTCTGGAACCGCGTGACCGCTACGGTCGCAGGTTCGAATCCTGCCTCGGGCACGGATGTGTGTGATGTCCTTAGGTTAGTTAGGTTTAAGTAGTTCAAGTTCTAGGGGATTGATGACCACAGATGTTAAGTCCTATAGTGCTCAGAACCATTTGAACCATTTTTGAAAACGTCAAAGTACTGGCACATGTACTGTCGAAGACAATGACAAAATAGTTGATCAGAGTACAACACAAGAAATTTCAAGCCCATTATTTGTGAGGCAAGTAAAGCGTCAGAGCAACTGGAAAAGTGATCTTGGAACAAGCATTCGTGCATCTTGTTTAGCTGAGGAGCGAGCCGGGGGGAAGAAAATAGCACGCCGCCCGTGTATTGCGCCATTAGCTGGCGAGTCTCAGCCATGCAAACAACACGTGCCTCACACACCTGCTAGTTCACCAGACGGTAATTCTAGCTCTCAGTCTTCAATGTTCCTGTAGACATCGTACGGTCGTTGATGTCTTAAGTGGTCAGATGTATAATTAGAAGAGCAATACAACGATCCTCTAACACGACATGAGAGGCGAGACCTGATGGTCGTCCTCTATATGACCGCGAGTTTCAGACAATCTGTGTTTAATATTCGACATTCCACTTGGCAAGGTGATCTATGTTTTTCAGATTTCAGTATAGGTGTTATTGTGGTCTTCAGTCCGAAAACTGGTTTGATGCAGTTTTCTACGCTAGTGAATCCTACACCATTTCATCTCTGCATAAAAACTGCGACTTACATTCATTTGAAACTTTTTGGTCTCTCTCTATAATTTTTATCCGTCTCACTTCCCTCCATTATCACGTTAAATATTTATTGAAACCTCAGGAAGTGTCCTACCAAGCGATCTCTTCTTTCAATCCAGTTGCACCGTAAATTTAATTTTTCCTCAATTCGATTCAGTACTTCTCCATCAATTATCTACCTATCTAAATTTCTGTAGCACCACTTTTCAAGCTTCTGACTCGCCGTGCCCAAACCTCATATCGTCCACAATCCACAGTACCGCTTGTTCAACAACCAGATTGAAAAACACCAGGGACAGGCTGCAGCCCTATCTTACTCCCGCTTACCTTTGATGTAGTTCGACACTTATAACTGCGGTCTGATTTCTGTACAAGTTGTAGATAACATTTTCCCCCTTGTACTTGATCTCTGAAGCATTCATAATTTCAAAAAGAGTATTCTAGTCAATACTTTCAAAAGATTGTACAGATATTTTATAACCCCAATAAGAGTATGCACGCTGTCAAAAGACTGTACGTTTTCAGATTAGGTAAGTCTGTCTTTTGCGTCGTTATGCGAAACTTTATACGGTAGTTAAGCAGAGGCTTGACGTAATGTTTCAGCAACGTAAGAGATAAGCTTTTTATTATGGTTGAAAAGATTTTGTGAAGGGGGTTGTTGACTCCCAACATAGATTCCGAGGATTAAAACAAATCTATTACTACGAACTTGATTCGCATTTGCAGTTAGCGCATTAAACTTGCTGTATGTTGGGATGACGGTCGTTAGAACACGAAACGAAGACAGACTCACAACAGAAAAGGGTTTTTCGTTTTTTATATTTTTATTGGTTTGGCCTACTAAGGACCACGTGAAATAACGTATGTATTCTTTCTTTTCTCCTTTATCTTTCCAGTAACCATTCATTCTCTCTGCATGTTCTTCTCTTCTGTCCATATTGCACCTGCTTTTCTCTTTGTTTTCTCCTGGAAGCCTTTGAAATATTTTACTTTTGCTCTGAACATTTATCTTTCTCCTATTTCTTCATACATTATTTCTATTTCCCTCAGGTCTGGTTTAACTTGTTTTATCCACATCTTGATGTTTTGGGGTTTGTCAATGAAGTTAAAAATTGTTATCCCCTTTTCATGTTGCCTTTTTAGGTGTCCGTAGCGTGCAATTCTTCTCTTCCTCATCGTGTTTAATATTCGTTCTATTTTTTCATGAACTTCTTTATTTCTTCTTAAACTCCATTTCCCATTCTCATATTTTGGTCCCAAGGTTTTCCTGATTATTTTCCTTTCCTTCTGTTCTATTTCACCTGATCGTTTGGCTGTATTTAACGGAGGGCATTCTGATGCATAAGGGCATTCTGGTTTAGTGACAATATTGTAGTGCCAAAGTTTTGCATTTATGGAAATAGATTTCTTATTATACAGGTTCTTTGTTAGTTGAAAAGCCACCTTCATTTACCTTGCTCTTGCTAGGTTAGCTCTTTTGTCTAAAGCATTTGGCTGTATCATTCACCAAGTTATTTAAACTTTGTTATGTTTTTTTTTTATTCTGCCATAATCAGTTTCCATATGTTTCGGTGCGTTCTTCATATCTGTCACACTCCGATTTTTCATAATATGTAGGCCTGCTTTTGAAGCTATCTCTTGTAGGAGATTTATCTGCATTGTTGCATCTACTGTAGATTCAGCAAAGATGTCAAGGTCATGTGCAAAAGCCAGACAATCAAAACACAGTCTATCTCCTTTTCTACCAACTGTGATTCTTCTGATTCATTCTTCTTGTGTTCTTTCCCTCCATTTTCTGTGTACCATTTCTAGCACACGATTGAACAGCAGTGGGGACAGTCCATCTCCCTGCTTTACGCCAGTTTTTGTCTCAAAAGCCTTAGAGGTTTCACCTAAAAATTTAATTTTGCATTTTGTATTTGTTAGTGTGTCTTTTATGATTGTCACTAATTTATTCTCGGCTCCGAACTCTTTTAAGGTGTTGAATAATGTTTACCTGTCAATTGAATCGTATGCTTTTTTTAAGTCTACAAATGTAACACAAATGCTTTCAGATGGCATTATTCTGTACCTGATTATGAATTTCAGATTTAAAATTTGTTCCACACAAGATCGTCCTGTTATAAATGCTCCTTGGTACTCTTCAAACTGCTGATCCACATGGATTCCCAGCCTGTTTTATAATGATTTTGAAAGAATTTTCTAAGTCACTGGAAGCAGAGATATTCTTCTATAGCTGTTGGGGTAAGTTGTATCACCTTTTTTCGGATTGGGGTGGATTAATACTGTTTTCCAATCTTCTGATATAGCTTTTTTATCTTTTATGTATTTATTTTTATTAGCTTCGGGGCGTGCCCATACAACCATCTCAACACAAGATATGTTATATTACAATTTGTTTTGAGAGTTCATCATTGACATTATTTTAAGTCGAATCGTAATGCGAAGTGACATAGGATTAACAAAAGACTGACTCATTCGAAATGTGGCACGTATTTCTGTCGGAAGACTCATTTTCACGAAAGTGTGAAGGCGGCTTCAAGCGTTCATATTCTGCCAGGGCGTCTTTCTAGCATTATGCGATTAGAACGACTGTGTAAACAAATAAACTGGCGATTTGAGACAATGATGAAACAATTCAAAGTTAGCACCCACATTCTGTTAGTTATCTGCAGAGATGTCTAAATTTAAAACATTTGTAGATTTAGAGAAAGATTTTGACAATATCGAATGGAACACACTTTTTGACATCCTGAGGATATCACAGATAAAACAGAGAGCGAAAAGTTATCTACAGCTTGTACAGAATCTAAATTGCAGATCCAACGGTCGAAGGACGTCAGAGAGAAGCTGGAGTTGACATAGTAACAAGACAGGATTGTAGCCTATCCCCTATGTTATTTAATGTATTCGTTGAGTTAGCGGTACAGAAACCCAAGGATGCATATGGAAAGCGAATTAAAATGGAGGGAGAAAAAATAAAATCTTCGTGCTATGCCGGTAACATTGCAGTACTGCCAGAGACGGAAAAAGACCTGAAGGACCAGTTGAATGAAATAGGCAGTGTTCTGAAAAGAGGATATAATAATAATTTCGTTTGACTCAGTGGGCTGGTGTAAGTCTTTCCACTAGACACCACTTGAGCGACTTATGTGTCCCAGATATATCGGGGAAAAGGGCTCTTCAGTTTAACGTGAAATCCAAACCACATGTCGTCTGGACACTCCTTAAATCATTGACAGGTGAAGCCTAATTGAAGGCAGGCTGAAAATTTCCCTGTCGGACTAGGATTCGATCCCGCGATCTCTGGGAAGGGGGGAGGAGATGAGTGTTTAACATCCTGTCAACAACGAGGTTATTACAGACGGAGCACAGGCTTGGATTAGGGAAGGTTGAGGAAGGAACTAGACGGTGGCCTTTCATTGGAACAGTCCCGGCGTTTTACTGAAGCGATTTATAAAAATTACGGAAGACCTAAACTAGGATAGCCCGAAGCTGGTTTGAATCGTCGTCCTCTCGAGCAGGAATCCATGTGCTCACCGCTACACTACCTCTCTAGCTGCGACCTCTCACTTTCCAGACACTTGCTGTACCACTAACCCACTAGGTCCATAAGAAAGTTAGACATAAGATGAAGACCAACAAAAGCACAACGAGGCTAATGGAATGCACCTGAACCAAATCAGGGGATGCTGACTGTATTAGGAAATGTGGTACTAAAAGTAGTAGATGAGTTATGTTAATTGGTAGCATAATAACTGACGAAGGACGAAGTAGAGAGCATATAAAATGCAGGCTGAAAACGAGAAGATGTTTCTGAAAAATAGATATTTGTTAATACCCGATATAAATATAAATCTTACGACGTCCATTCTGAAGGTATTTTTGTGGAGTGTAGCGTTGTAGGAAAGTGAAACATGGATGATAAACAGCGCAGATAAGGAGAGAATAGGAGCTTTTGAAATGTGGTGCTACAGAAGAATGCTGAAGATCAGATGGGTAGCTCGCATAACTAATGGGACTGGTGAAACAAGAAATTTGTGGCACAGTTTGACTAAAAGAAGGGATCTGTTGATAGGACCATCCAAAGGTATAAAGGAATCGTCAGTTTCGTAATGGAAGGAGGTGTGAGGGGTTTCAGAACAATTAGTGGTTCTGATGGCTAGTAGGCTGCAGTAGTAACGCAGAGACGAAGAATCTAACACAGGATAGAGTAGCCTGGAGAGCTTGAACCATTCCTTTCATGATTTGAGTACTTTTAATATGTTTACGCAATTCAAAATAATTATTGAAAGAAAGCGCACCAAGAATTACGTGGGAGTGACTTTTACATTCTAAAAAGCACATGAAATCATTTAAATATGAGCTTTTGTTTTTGATATTTTCTGTTAAACTATTCTCCTTTAATAAAGTTCCATATTTAGCACAGACAAAAGTGCAATGTAGGCTGGAAATACGCTCGATGACGCTTGACTGCGTAAGCTAATTAGTGTTAACATACACGTGTAAAGCTACTTCAAAAAAACATGACCGTCGGACTTTGTTAGAAAATGTAGTTCAATTTAAACAATGTAACATTAAACGATAAATCGCTGACGGCACCAGATCGTTGCGCCAGCAAACGTACCGAACCCAACTGAGAATGAACGGCCAAAAACTGCGATCTGATATTCCATTTGTCAGGAAAGGAATATTGGTTTAATTAAAACTGGAATAAAAGCAATTCAACCGATACAATGGTTATTATCTCAGATAATGATAAGCAACAGTACACTTACATCTGTTCTAGTCGGCATACAGAAAGAGAAAGGGAACCGTTAGAAAACAATCTCGGAGCATCTCCGACTATCATAGATATAATTTACATGAAAGTTGATTTCTGTTGTACCGTTGTTCCCCTTGTTTGTGGTCGGTAATAAGACATTAGAAAACGCATACGTGAATTAGATTAAGGTGAACAAAGTCATAGGCTAGCGATATGCACATATACAGATGGTGGTAGGATCGCGCACACAAGTTATAAAGGGGAGATGTCATCTGTACTAAGATGAATTATGTGATAAGATTTCCGTTGTGGTTATGGCAGCACGACGGGAATTAACAGACTTCGAACGCGGAAGGACAGTTGGAGCCAGGCGTATGGGGCCATCGTTAGGGAATTCAAAAATCCGATACCCATAGTGACAAGAGTATGCCGATAATACCAAATTTCAGGCATTACCTCTCACACCACAGGCAACGTAGGGACCGACAGCCTTCACTTAACGACCGAGAGCAGGAGCGTTTGTGTAGTGTTGTTACTGCAGACAGACAAACAACACTGCATGAAACAACCGCAGAAATCAATGTGGGACGTACGGCGAACGAATCCGTTAGGACAGTGCGGCCAAATTTGACGTTAATGAGCTACGACAATAATCGATCGATGCGACTGCCTTTGCTAACGTACGATATTGCCTGCAGCGCCTTTCCTAGGGTCAAGATTATATCGGTCGGCCCGTAGACGATTGGGAAACCCTGGCTTGATCAGATGAACCCCTATTTCAGGTGATAAGAGATGACGATGCGATTCGAGTGTTGCACAGATGCCGCGAAGCCGTAGGCCCAATTTGTTATCCCAAGCTGTCGCCTAAGCAATGTGCAACCTGGTGGTGCCTCCATAATGGTATGGCCTACGTGGAATGGACTGGGTCCAACTGAACCGATCATTGACTGGAAATGGTTATGTTCGGCTGCTAGGAGGCCAACATTTGCAGCCATTTATGGACTTCATTTTCCCAAACAACGATATGACAACGCGTCAAGTCACTGGGCCACAATTGTTCGCGACTGATTTGGCCATTCAAATCGTCCGACACGAATCTCATCGAACAGGTTCTCTCTCTCTTCTCTCTCTCTCTCTCTCTCCTTTTTTTTTTTTTTTTTTTTTTCATCGGTCTTCTGACTGGTTTGATGCGGCCCGCCACGAATTCCTCTCCTGTGCCAACCTCTTCATCTCAGAGTAGCACTTGCAACTTACGTCCTCAATTGTTTGCTGGATATATTCCAATCTCTGTCTTTCTCTATAGTTTTTACACTCTACACCTCCTTCTAGTACCATGGAAATCATTCCCTCAAGTCTTAATAGATGTCCTATCGTCCTGTCCCTTCTCCTTATTAGTGTTTTCCACAAATTTCTTTCCTCTCCGATTCTGCGCAGAACCTCCTTATTCCTTACCTTATCAGTTCACCTAATTTTCAACATTCGTCTGTAGCACAAGATCTCAAATGCTTCGGTTCTCTTCTGTTCCGGTTTTCCCAAAGTCCATATTTCACTACCATACAATGCTGTACTCCAGACGCATTCTCAGAAATTTCTTCATCAAAAAAGCCGATATTTGATATTGTAGACTTCTCTTGGCCGGGAATGCCCTTTTTGCTATTGCTATTCTGCTTATGATGACCTGATTGCTACGTACGTCATTGGTTGTTTTACTGCCTAGGTATCAGAAGTCCTTAACTTCATCTACTTCGTGACCATCAATCCTGATGTTAAGTTTCTCGCTGCTCTCATTTGTACTACTTCTCCTTACCTTCGTTTTTCTTCGATTTACTCTCAATTCATACTCTGTACTCATTAGAATGTTCATTCCGTTCAGAAGATCATGCAATTCTTCTTCGCTTTCATTCAAGGCAGCAATGTCACCAGCTAATCGAGTCATTGATATCCTTTCACCTTGAATTTTAATTCCACTCCTGAACCTTCCTTTTATTTCCATCACTGCTTCCTCGATGTACAGACTGAACAGCAGAGGCGAAAGGCTATATCCTTGTCTTACACTCATTTAATACGAGCACTTCGTTCTTGGTCGTCCACTCTTATTATTGCCTCTTGGCTGTTGTACATATTGTACATGACCCGTCTCTCGCTATAGCTTACCCCTACTGTTTTCAGAATTTCGAACATCTTGCGCCGTTTTACATTGTCGAACGCCTTTTCCAGGTCGACAAATTCTATGACCGTGTCTTGATTTTTCTTTAGTCTTGCCTCTCTCGTGCCTTTACCTTTCCTAAAGCCAAATTGTTCGTCATCTAGCGCACTCTGAATTTTCTTTTCCATTCTTCTAGATATTATTCTTGTAAGCAACTTGGTTGCATGAGCTATTAAGCTGATTGTGCGATAATTCTCGCACTTGTCAACTCTTGCCGCCTTCGGAATTGTGTGGATGACGCTGTTCCGAAAGTCAGATGGTATGTCGCCAGACTAATACATTCAACACACTAACTTGAATGGTAATTCTGTTGCCACTTCTCCCAATGATTTTAGAATTCTATGGAATGTTATCTATCCCTTCTGCCTAATTTGATCTTAAGTCCACCAAAGCTCTTTCAAATTCTGATTCTAATACTGGATCCCCTATGTCTTCTTAATCGACTCATTTTTTTTTCTTCTATCACATCAGACAAATCTTCCCCGTCATAGAGACTTTCAATGTATTCTTTCCACCTATCTGCTCTCTCTTCTGCATTGAACAGTGGAATTCCCGTTGCACTCTTAATGTTATCACCCTTGCTTTTAATGCCACCGAAGGTTGTTTTGACTTCCCTGTGTGCTGAGTCTGTTCTTCCGACAATCATTTCTTTTTTGATGTCTTCACATTTTTCCTACATCCATTTCGTCTTTGCTTCCCTGCACTTCCTATTTATTTCATTCCTCAGAGATTTTTATTTCTGTATTCCTGAGTTTCCCGGAACATTTTTGTACTTCCTCCTTTCAACGATCAATTGAAGTGTTCCTTTTGTTACCCATGATTTCTTCGCAGTTACCTTCTTTGTACCTATGTTTTCCTTCCCAGCTTCTGTGATGGCCCTTCAACTGTATTGCCTACTGAGCTATTCCTTATTGCTGTAACTACGGCCTTAGAGAACTTTAAGCGTATCTCGTTATTCCTTAGTTCTTCTGTATCCCACTTCTTTGCGTATTGATTCTTTCTGATTAATGTCTTAAACTTCAGCATGCTCTTCATCACTACTATATTGTGATCTGAGTCTATATCTGTTCCTGGGTACGCCTTACAATCCAGTATCTGATTTCGGAATCTCTGTCTGACCATGATGTAATCTAACTGAAATCGTCCCGTATCACCCGACCTTTTCCAAGTATACCTCCTCCTCTTGTGATTCTTGAACAGAGTATTCGCTATTACTAGCTGTAACTTGTTACAGAACTCAATTAGTCTTTCTCCTGTCTCATTCCTTGTCCCAAGCCCATATTCTCTTGTAACCTTTTCTGGTACTCCTTCCCCTACAACTGCATTCCTGTCCCCCACGACTATTAGATTTTCATCCCCTTTTATATACTGTATTACTCTTTCAATATCCTCATACACTTTCTCTATCTCTCCATGTTCAACTTGCGACGTCGGCATGTATACCTGAACTAACATTGTCGGTGTTGGTTTGCAAACAGTTATGGGACGCAATCGAGAGGTTAGTTCGTGCACAAAATTCTGCATCGGCAACACTTTTGCAATTATGGACAGCTATGGAGGCTCAATATTTCTGTAGGGGACTTGCAACGGCTTGTTGAATTCATAGGTCGTGGAGTTGCTGCACTACGCCTGACAAAAACCATATTAGGAGGTATCCCATAAATTTTGCCATCTCATGCAGTAGCGTATACATAGTAGTTCCAAATTAGTATTTTATTTATGATATTCGTTCTGAATTTACACTTTTGCTAGTTGAACGGGGCATTAAGCACAAAGTAACTCTCTAAGCTGCACCAAAGCAGTCTTCGCACTGAGGACCGCAACGACAATGTACAGGAGAAATGGTTCCTAAGAGCTACACGCTAAACGGGCAGTGCCTGGTTCCCGTTCGCAACATGATTAGAGACAACGTAAGAGAAGGAAGAAAAGAAATTTCGGCTTAACGTCCCCTCGACGACAAGGTTATTTAGGGCAGAAGCACAATCTCGGATAAGGGAACGATGGGAGAGGAAATTAGCCCCGTCCTTTTCAGTGGATCCAACAGGGCACTTGCGTTAAGAGTTTAGGAATACTAAGGAAATTTATCGTTGATTGGGCACGGGTTTGCATCCTGATTCTGCAGAATTTTCTCGTGGGACGAGGGTCTGATTCTCCTCTGTTCCAACAGCGCAGCCTTTCACTCCGAAGTCCTGCAGAAACCGTCCGATATGGTACCTCGCAGAAGCAATGTAGACATCACGATATCTCCCGACGGACTGAAGAGAAACGAAGGAAACCGCTGCACGCGGCAGGAAATTTTCTGTTACGAACCCTAGGCGTGGCCGATTTCAGATTGCTGATTAGACAAAGATACACATCGTGAACACAATGCGCCGGAGGGAGAGTGAGAAATTTAATCAGTTTTCCGCCAACACGTAGAAACCCGCCGCTCTCTACAGTCGAAAAGTAGTGACAGATTTGAGGTATATGTAAAGTAAGCCACATAGTTATCGTTTCTGTTAATTAGAAGTTAAAGAAGTCAAAGAACGAAGTGCAGTTAAAAGTTCGGATCACAGTTTATGGATCTATGGGAAATTAAATGTCTATAAGTGAATGTATACATTGCTGAGGAGGGATACGTGGGAATGAGTCTGTCAGAAACAATGCTACTACTAGAAATGAGACACTACACGTGCAGAGTAAAACCGTAGCTCGGAATTAACTCATATAAGAGGTGGCGCATAACGTAAAAAACCAGGTAAAGTTGCTTATTCCATACAGATAGAACTAGCAGCACTGAAAAGTATAACGAAGGACGGCCAGGGAACAGTCATTTCATATTTCTGTCAATAAAATATTTATAAAAATTGAAAACTTTAAGAGGATAACCTGTTTTAACGAGTATAGCGACCACATATACAAATTATATGAATAAAAAAAAGATTGAAAATACCAAAAGGATAAAAAACTGAAGCTTATAATATATGTGTGTATGGGAAAAACCGTAGGTAAATGGATGACATAGGAACAGTTGAATTTTTAGGTGGCGTTGAAATTCTGCTGCAATAACGCCTTTTTGTGATACAATAAATAAAATGCATAGTAACAGTTTAAAAAAAGACACGCGCGAGTAGCACACGTGATGTGAGGGGTCAAGAAACTAAATTATATAGATAGATATTTCGTCTAGAGGCTCTGATGAGTGAGTTTGCAAGTATCAAAATATGTGACTTAAATGGCCGTATACCTTGATTGCATTGACTTAGCTTACATTTTTTACACAACCAAGAGGCCGTAGACCTTAATATTTCACATAAATTTCAACTGAGAGCCTGTTAACTGCTCCTGAGACAAAGAGGTCTTAATAGACAAACAGGTGAATAGACGGACAATAAATAAAAAATATTTTAATGTGATATAATTATAATTTAACAATTTTTGGATTTTTTCCTTACTTTCACCGTGAAACCTCGCTTCTTGCCAGACTCCATGATCCAAAGTCAACGGGAAGTACTCTATAGGTTTTGATGAATGAGTTTGTGAGTATCGAAATATGTGACATAAAAGGCGTTTCTTTTGATTGCATTGAGTTAGAAACACCGCCAACGGACCGTAGACCTTAGTATTTGCATACATTTGAACTCGATACATCTTCCCATTCGTCAGAAATTGGGTCTTAACAGACGGACAACAAAGCGATCCTATAAGAGTTCCGTTTTCACCGATTGCGATACAGAACCCTAAAAACACCGATAATGAAAGTAATAAGTGTTTTAACACGTTTGGAGCAAGAGGAAAGAAGATTAAGGGGGAGTTGGAAGGCCCTACCACAACAATGTTAAATTTAGTGGCATGGCGTCCCTGTATTTCAGGAACAAACAAACTTTTACACGGCATCAAACTGTATCTTCTGAGTCTACCGAACCACAATAATTGCATTTCAGCCACTACTTTCGCATGTACAGTTTCTTATTACACGGTAAAAATTTTGTGTACTTTTTTGTACGTTATCGTAAATAATTTTAATTATACGTAACATTATGTTCTTCGTTTAGTTCAGCAGACTCGGGATATGTATGTTATTACTCCCTGAAAAACTGAAAACTCTACTCGAAGTGGTTCTGAGATTTAGGGAAAAATGCAACAGAAAATGTAAATTTTCAGAAATGGCTTCTAAAGTATCAAAAGACTTTAAGTCACTAAAAATATGCTTAATTTTTTTTTTATTTTTAGTCACTCAGCAGCACCCTGCACCATACTGTATACCATCCTCTTGATAGTTTTCCGAGTTTTTTCTGCTTTTCTTCTTTCTGGACTCCTTAGTGACCAACTGTCCTGCATTCTCTGCTTTATCAATGCGAACCTTGTCCATCCGTTCAAGTTATCTAATGCAGTTTGCTTCAGGATTAATTTCTATATGCTGCAGCACTTTCACTCTACCAATGTTGCTATCATTAAAAGCAGTAACAGCATCACTGACCGCCCACTCTAGTGTTTTCATTCCAACAAAAACGTTCTTGGTAATCGAGTCCATATAAGATTATTGAACGACTTATTGGGATTTAGAGTCTTAACATGCAGACACTTCTTCAGTAGTTCAGGATTTGTCAGGTCTCTGTAAATAGGTTTTATGATACCCATGACTGCTGCTGGGATGGAACTTTCGGTCCGGGAGGGCAAAGGTGGTGAACTGGTTTTTCATCAGTTGACAGTCTGTGGAAGAAGGTAGCCCATACTGCGTGCTTCATTTTTAACAAATCCTTAGTATTATTTCTAGTGCCCATCCCATAATACTGCTGTAGTTCATCAATCAATTTGTCTGTCAGCCTGCCTCTTATGGTTTTACCATCAGAACGTTTCTTGGCTCTCAAACTTTGTTTCAACTTCTTCAAACTAGTGTCCATCCTCTTCTGGACATAACCAACACATTCCAGTTTTGTGATAATCTTCCCACCATAAACCTGAGCGGCTACTACATTGTTATGTGCTTTTGAGTCTCTCTCACCTGAGAACTTAGTGTAACAGGTTCCCCTTTCATTCACAGATCGACTAAAAATTTCAATAGCTGCAAAGGCCTCCATACCACCATTTATTCCTTCATAATTTATGTCACAGATATGCCCTTCTTCATTCGCTGATTTACACTTATAACAAAGTTTGGTTAAAACTGGAAATCTATTACCTTTCCAGTAACCACACTAGTCACTCTAGCAACAGAATTCTTAGAGCTGTAGTTGCGCTTCTGCCAAGTGCCATCAAAAGCTACTGGTATGTCAGTCATATCATCTTTTATTTCAACAGCTTCGTTTGCAGCACCCTTCATTGACTCACATGCAACAGATTCCACAGCAGCTCCAATAAATCCTACATACTTGTCGATTTTACAAGGTGGGCGTGGCATATTCATCACAGCACACATTATTTCTGCTGCAGTGTGTCCTTTGCCAATAGCTCTCAATCCATGAAATCACCTAACATTTACTTCAAAATAATTATCTTTACACTTATCAGAATTCGAAACTGAATGAGTATATTTACAACTGGCACAATTAATGATAAGTCTCCTGGCTACTCCATTTGATACCTCACTGTCTTCACGTAAACTTACTGGGCCTCCACATATTTTACAACACAGACATTTACCTTACATCCTTGTTAGGATGTATAAATCTATCAGAATATAGCCTGATCTACCATTTACATCACTTTAGTTTTGAGAAAACTGTGTATCACAACGTTTTATTTTAATATTCGAAGCACTTGTGGGCGTTTCTTAGATACTGATGAGTTTGCCTGTATTTCATTGTCCGTAACTTCACACGACACATGTTGAACACAATGTTTCCCTTTCTTCCAAAATCTAGTACCATGAAAACCACGTTTCTTAAAAAAAAAAAAAACTTCGTTTTGGCATCATACTTTACTTTGTGAGAGTTTTACCAATCTATTCGTCACGTTTCCTCGGAAAACCGTTATCAGTTCGACATACAACGCGTGTTTATACTATGAAACAATACGATACTGTTTTTGACCGTGCTACCAATACAAACATGTAATTTAGCCCTTGTAACACAGCAATCCATAGCTTTCTATATAAAAAATTAGCGATTTTATTAGATCTTGAAGCAACGCACGTAAAATCGCTAACATTTTCAAACAATGTAGAATAATAATAAAATTAAATACTTCCCATGTGAGTTTATATAGTTTTATTCGGAAAATTGCAAATTTTATGATTAGATAAAAATCCAAAAATGTGAAAAAAAATCCGTTCTAACTCCCCTTAAAGCTCCAGAAACAATGGTAAACTTCAGAATGTATGTTAAATGTGAGACCCACAAAAGGTAGCACAAAAAATGCTGAAAGATGTTTGAAGAAAATAGCCAAATAGTGTTTTGTAAGAGGCATAATTTCCAATTTTAACGTAATCAAATTACGAAATGCGAGAAATATTTCTTTATTTAATGAATCTTTATTGTGAACCAGAACTCCACCGAGGTGGTAGCATGGACGAAAGAAAGAAAAAATTGTATAGTGAACATGGGCTATAAACTGAATAGCTTCAGAGCTATGAACACTTGTTAATCTTCGATAATGTGAGAACATCTTTTCTACTGAAAGTTCTTTGCATTTCGTATTTTGAGACGTCGTAACATGGACCAAAACAAGAAAAAAAGTCTAGCACACCTGGACTAAAATGCATTTCCTTATAGCTGTGAGTATTCGTTCATCTTCGCTACTGTGAAAGACATCTCTTCTACTGAACATGTGCTCATAGCTCTTAAGGGTTGCATTTTGGCCCATGTTTGCTAGACATTTTTTCTTGTTTTGGTTCATAATATTACCTCTGAAAGATAGTCGATGAGGTTCTGGCTCACCCAAGTTATCAAGTAGGCAGGAATTGAAAAAGAAAAAGTACAGATAGGTGACATTAAAGAGCAGAATAAATGAGAGACTCTGTCTTTCTTTGTGTTAGGAATAAAAGAGAACAAGAAAACTAGAAAAAGAGTACTTCGTATCCAGTCGATGCTACCAATGGAAGAGAGTTGCAAGGAAAATGTCTAGGACAGCTAATTTAATAATGCGCGGTACCTCGAACTCAAGTGCAAACTAAATGTGTTGGATTCTCTTATTTACAAGTGTTTGGCAGAATTCATTACTGACATAGAAATACTTTCGTAAGAAGGTTTAATGAGTTCGTATCATATCAGACTCATTGATTCTTGTGTAGAGAACAACCACGTTATTTGGTAGCTAGTCGTTTGCTGATGTTATGTCCCTATGTTGCATACGTTTCTCACGGCGAAAGAAAGAAGTAAACTAGTACGGAACTAATTTTACATATGAGTCGCTGAACCTGTTTTCTGTTACGCTCTGAGGAGAAACGGTTAAAAATGAACTACAACCTGTCGCAGATGGGATACGTAAAAACACCTGTTAGTTGCTCGCTACCACGTAAGCGTCTTAAAAGGCGTCCTGTCTCTTCTTGCGCTGCTCGGCAATTTTCAGAGGAGCAAAAAAGGTTGTCTACGGTATATCCCAGCAAGATAGTCCGGTTACGTAATTACGTCGCTTCACTCTCGTCCTTTCACGACCATAATTTTCACTAAGCGCTGACATAAATTTACAGCTGGTCACGGCGTCTGAAGTTGGTTTTACTTGTATTGTCCTTATACAGGGAAGAGGGTCTAGAGGGCTGTAGTAACTTTCGTAATCGTGGATATCGTCTGCAGCCATCTGCCAAAGATCAATGCCTGACTGGCTGCACATAAAAGCACATGGCAAGTAACATCATTTCATGTGACCACTTCATGACGAGCAGAATATGTCCGGTTCCATGTTTCTGAACCAAAAACCATTTCGTCGTGAGTCATGCATCTCCCACATAAAGAGGACACTGATAGTCTTTATTGCTGAGTCCGTGACAGGACAGAAACACTGAACAAAAAAATTACACATAAAGTAGCACTTAACTGGGCCACACAAAATTATCTGTAAGCTACCAAGTTACGAACTGTTATTTTACAGATTAAATGAAATCCTTCTAGGAATGGGGACGCATTTTGATGCAGAATGACCCCAGATATTTTTGGTTTGTTTTCGTCTGCAGCCTTTCGTGAGAGCGACTACCTGTCGTGGGCCACTGTGCGACTCTAAAAATGTTGAAATGTGTCTGAATTCTTAACGGACCAAACAGCGGAGGTCATCAGTCCCTAAACTTACATACTACTTAAACTAACTTATGCTAAGAACAACACACACACCCATGCCCGAGGGAGGACTCGAACCTCCGGCCACGCAGTCCGTGACATGACGCCTCAAACCGTGCGGCAACCCAGCGCGGATGTGCGTCTCTATTCTTCTAGTTATGAGAGGGCATTTTTGTAGAACGAGTGATGATTCGATGACGGTTCTGGGAGGAAAGCCTTGAACTACTTTGTACACTGAGGGCCATTAAAAATGCGAGAACAGTTCAAATGGTTCCAATGGCTCTGAGCACTATGGGACTCAACTGCTGTGGTCATTAGTTCCCTAGAACTTAGAACTACTTAAACCTAACCAACCTAAGGACATCACACACATCCATGCCCGATGCAGGATTCGAACCTGCGACCGTAGCAGTCGCACGGTTCCGGACTGCGCGCCTAGAACCGCGAGACCACCGCGGCCGGCGAGAGAACAGTAAATAACGTTATTTTACTTCTGGTGCTTCTACAGTAAAGTAAAAAGCTTGCTTGATTCTATTTGTAGGCGATACGGAGGTGTACAGCGTATGAAATTTGGTACACAGGTCTGCCCCCTTTGGATGTTATACAGCTAGGCATCGAGATGAACTATGTTTGAGCGACGGAAACGGTACGTCACTTCAGGTTTATTC
This sequence comes from Schistocerca gregaria, assembly GCF_023897955.1. Taxonomy (NCBI): domain Eukaryota; kingdom Metazoa; phylum Arthropoda; class Insecta; order Orthoptera; family Acrididae; genus Schistocerca; species Schistocerca gregaria. The sequence goes on from NC_064920.1 coordinate 442,646,488, forward strand.
AACTTTACGCCAGAGTTCATCAGTCATAGTGCTGGTGAATAGTGACATGCCTTTTTTTCAGGGACCCGTGACCAGACGTTTTGAGTGAGTGAAAGAACATGCTGGCCAAGGCAAGTGTTGAACACCAGCTGTATTGACGAAGGTCAGGACAGCACAGCCAGCTCATCCAGCACACGATCTTCCATTATCTTGTTGATAGGTAGCGTCACACAGACTTCAAAGACAGGGGACAGCCGCCGGCCTTAAAATATTAGAAATGTAATACCTCCTGTCCAAATTACCCGCTCCGTGAACCAGACGTGACCATGTTGTGAACCCAATGCACGCCGTACCAACACGCCAGCCAGCCTCTGAGCCCTTATGACGATGACGAATGCAGTCTGATAATGTACTTTCTCCTCCGGGACTTCACATACGGATATGTCCTTTGTGATGCTGTTCGCAGAACCGGGACTTGTCAGAAATACGATGTGGGGCTCTAGGCGTCGTCACATTGTTCGTTTTGATGGTGACCTTGATGCAAACAAGCCCATTTCCTGACTCAAGATACGTGACATCGCTGTACGATCCACCACGCCAGGCTAACTATATTTCTGTCCCCTAGGGCGCTAGTCATGCGATGCTGTTGAGATCCTGAATGGCGTTAAGAATGGCACTCCTGAGTCCATCGACGCCGTATTCAGGATGTAGATAGCGGTATTCCTACCTGCTTTGGGAGGTTAGGCTGAAATGCTAATCATTTGTATAATGCAGGATATGCGAGTAGCACACTTCATACCGTCTTCAAGGTGTTGCAGTTTTAGTGGTCAGCAGAGCAGGAGGACTTACGTGACGTCAGATGTTTCTGTCTTTCCTTGCACCAATAAAATATTTGAATCCCCCCTCCCAAAAAGTTAGGTTAGAGGTTCACGTCCCATTTTGTTGAATTACTTTCTGATACGCATTCAAATTGCATACCGTCTCTGCGATTTGCAGGTCTGCAACGAATGAGTAGTTGCATTGTGTTGCTTAGCTTTGATGACTGCGTCGTTTCTCTTCCATTGACGTTGAAGAGAAGGATGGTGATGGTGTTTGGTTTGTGGGGTGCTCAACTGCTCGGTTATCAGCGCCCATACAAATTCCCAACCTTTGCTCAGCCCAATCTCTACACTTTCATGAATGATGATGAAATGATGAGGACGACACAAAGAACCAGTTATCTCGAGGCAGGTGACCAGGCTGGGAACCGAAACCGGGACATCGGGAAGCGAGAACGCGACCGCGAGACCACGAGCTGTGGACTCGATGAGAAGGAAAACGGTGGGTTGAACCTCGGTACCAGCATATAAACCATTCCATATGAATGGTACCACGGCGGACGTCGAGCTTAACGCCTCCATCTGACGGACAGATGCTGTCACTTCAAGAGACACTGCGGATAAGTTTAAAATCAACCCACGAAATTGGTGCGACGTCTGATACCAGTAACCTTACGCCACGCCTTGCTGCCAATGTACTGGATGTGAATGTTTTCTTCCCCACCAGACGTCGAAAGGGATTTTTCTGTGTCGAGCGTCATCGGACTAAAGTTCGTTAACGACATCGCCTGCGGAGCTAGGAGTCGATTTCTATTCCATTCAAAATAGAGCACAAACTAGGAGGTGACGAGGGTGGGGTAGGAAATCGACCTTAGCCTTGTTTAAGGAACTATCGCGGCATTCGCCTCAACCCCAGCTCTTTTCATACCAGAGTCTGTTGTCTCGACAGCTGCGCCATTTCATTTGGCTTGAATTACCTCTTCACCGATATTGTTATCCAGTCTTCATACGGTCGACGAATAAGCGCCTGCAGCGATATGTCCTAAATCATCGCCGGCAACAGCATCCGAATAGGCATTTTTTACCACGATGCCCTAATACACAGGTAATAAATAAATAGGCGAATTGTGATTCCACCATGAGAGCTCCGCAAGCAGCCTTCCGACAGGTGCTTGAGAAGGACGACTTTAGCTAAGCTTCCATAAGAGCTCTAATTTCTCTGTTTTTCTCGTCATTTCGCGAGACTTATGTGGGACGAAGTATTGTGTTGTCCGACTTTTCTTGCAAGGTACACTCTCGCAATTGCAACGGTAAACCTCTCAGTGATGCATAATGCCACTCTTGTAGCGTCTGCAACTGAGAACTGCTGAGCGTCTCTGTTACACTCTCGCGCTTATTGAACAACTCCTTGACGAAACGCACCGCTCTTAATTGGATCTTCTCTATCTGTTGCGTTAACCTAACCTGCCAAGAGTCGAGAGCGTGCATCGATCTAACTCGTGCATTTGTAAGCTATTTCTTTCATGGATGAACCACAGTTACTTACGATTCTTCCAACGAAGCTCAGCCCGCCATTTGTGGTTCCTACACTCACTTTTACGTTGTCATTCCACTTTAGGATGTTACTGCTTGCAGTGATTTATCGCCGGTAGCATAATCGAACAGAAAGTGCTCTCTTCATCTATTTATACACATTATCTTTCATTTATCCACGCTCAAAAAAGCAGTTTTTGATCCCTCAGAGATCGCCTTTATGTGCAAAACCTACAGAAATATACCCAGCATATTCACTGTCTGAGCGTATTTCATATCAAATCTTCTGCAGATTTCGAATTATAAAGCTAGTTCGGTACTTGCGATTTTTTGTGTAAAATATCAGAACATATGCCTTCCAGCAGAACAGTCGATGACAGTGCCATGAATACTTCTCTTCGTCTTGTGAGTTGCTCAATTAGTTTCATGATCCGTCGATCATTTGAACGATTAATCGTAATAATGTGAAACGAATCATTTTACATTACAGTTACACATCCATAAGTAAATATGCCTACATGTTGACGATTTACAACCTTTTTTGCTATAGATGTGAGTTAGTAATTTCTACCCAGAAATTTTTCTACATTACAAAAACAGAAACTCATCTACAAAATAGAATGAGTTGTTAACGAGAAACTTTTTCAGTTTGGCTACAAATATAACTTTGCTCTTTGTCATATGTTATATCATTGGACAGGTGATCAAAATTGTTGTAGCGGTATTGTGTATCCTTTTTTGTGCTAAAGACAGCCTTAATGTGGAGCAATAAATGTCGTTTTTTTCTTCTGGTACTTTTATTAAGTGCATCATTTTACTTTTGAACTACAGTGGATTATTTACAAGAAACTTGATGAAGGAATAAATAGGCTGTGAAGCAGTAGTCAGAATGTCTAACTTCTTACACAGATGCTTACAAGGTGATTGTGGATCAGTACCAATTGTTGTTCTTACGTTTTTGAGCAATTAAATCTTTCTTTCTTAAAGATGAGTTACCCTAGCATATTATTCCATATGATATTATTGAATGAAAATGCGTAAAATTTGTTAATGTATCGATTTGTTTTCTCGAAGATTGGCAATAATTCTAAGTGCAATGTGGATGAACTGAGCTGTTTTAGGAGTTTCAAAATGTCTTTTTTTTCAGATTAAAACTCAGCAAAATGGACACTTAAAATTTCTGAATTCTTCACTGTACATACTATTTCCGCACCATGTGTAACACTTGTCATTGGTGTAGTACCTCTAGATGCGCAGAATTGAATATATTGCGTCTTTTTAAAACATAGAGCCAGGCGATTAGTAGACAACCCCTCAATAATACGTTTAATAACATTATTTATCATTTCTACCATTTCTGTATATATGTTTGGATTTATTACAATACTAGTCGCTAAACGAACTGGCTCTGCTTGTTGTATATAAGACGAAAGGTCGTTTACTTACATGAGAAACTCGGTGAAAACGGTTTAACCCAGCTTCGAAGTCCACCTTGTTTGGAACTGTCTTCAGTCTGCCGTTAACGTCGAAGCAGGTTTGTTTCGCATGAAGTGAGGTACTTTCAACATCGTTGACTGAGTTAACCAATTGATTCTCCGTACAATTGCACCATATGACATCTTTTGTGTGGTTGAAGGCAGTTTCAATGTAGGTTGTTCATACTGAAAATACTTCTGCCTCTGCTATTATGCTCAAGTATCTGGGAAGAGCCAAGTTTCCCACAGTGTCGTATGGCTGCACAGCCTTCGCTACTTAACAATTCCTTTGCCCGCCCTATTCGATATAAGTACCAAATTCCTTTTTAGTTCTTTCTGACACTGACGCATGTACACATCTATCTCTGAGAACTGAAGTAATGAATACAGGTAGTAATAATAAAAAATAAATAAATAAAAAAGCAAGAAATACTGTGCAAATATTCGGCATTTTCTTAACTTTTCCCGCGAAATTGCTCAGTTGACCAGTCAATCACCTTTGTTGACTCATATTCCAGACACATTAAATTTGTGAAACATCTAGTGAGGGAACCGACGGATTAGCTGTTGGGCGATGAAGGCTTGGATAGCCAAAGTATGTACCTGAACATTGTATTGTTGCAATAAATCTAGAAGAAACTGCTAAAGGAACGATGATAGGTCGCAGTGTGTAAGTTCTCCGAGATGGGTGTTGAGAAATTCAGAGCTCACAATAGTAGAAATAATGGGTGGTGCAGAACGAAGCGCGATATCGTCACACTTGGCGTTTTGTTACCTTGATCTCTAAAACGTGCACTGACATTGCGTGTACAGCTTTCATCATAGTCTATGCTAAAACTCAACTCGTGCGGAAATACCACCTGCTGACCTGTTGCCAATCGGCTTCCCATTGTCTATACCCAGTCACCCGTTATAGCTTGAGGCATCACAGCTCAGAGCTTCCGAAGGTGTTTTAGAGCACCTTTCAAGATCAGCGGCAAAAATGACAACGGTCAGTCCATTTCATTTCGTAGGTGATTTTTGTCTGTGTCGAAAACTGAAACAGTAAGAGCAAACGTAAGGATCACTGTGAAGCAGAAATCGTTTACTTCTTTCATCTCAGCCCTGGTGCTGTAAATAAAAAGGACAATTGCTGATCACATACTCGTATTTTTGGCAATATATAAGGCTTCCTTAAGGTGTAACCTTATCCGCTCTACCGTGAACTTCTCGTTCGCAAGTCATGTCACCAATCCAATCGTGTGGCACGCGACGTGAAACGGTTTTCAATCAAATGATATTTGCATACTGCAGTGGTTTGCTGGACATGATCATATCGAAACTGGTATGCTCTTGCTATCTCCGACCTGAGGATCGGGTCGCTCAGCCAGTTGTAACTTATGGGGATCTGCTGTTAAATCTGGTATCTGCAGTAAGATGGAGTTTGGCTTTTTACCTACAATAGTTATTGTCAGATGTGAAAGTCACATTAAGAACTATACGGAAAGACAAACCTAAAGTCTATTTGTGATACAATTCCAAAACTTCCCATTTAAGCCTATCACTTACCAGAGTAACTGCCAATACCCAGCAGCTTGCTCACCAATTACATCCTAAGATCAGAAGGAAAGAACTGAACTCAGACCGGGTCAACTTGCAATCAAATGCAACTGTACGCACAAAAGCACAGAACACACAATGTCTCTGTATTATGCTCAATGAAGAATTGACAAAATGCAAATAACTTACGCTTAAAATATTCTATTATTTAAAATGCAGTGTCTTAATATGCCTACTGCCTATTTGTTTTAAGCTATCCGTCCAGGGGTATACATTTTTCAAGAGAACTAATAATAATTGTATGTTACAGTGTCTGCTGACATTTCAGTATCTTCGTAGGCCACAACTTACCGATGGAGACAGAAATAGTCGAACTGTCGCTTAAGTTTTCGAAAAACTGTTAGCTTTGCTGTGATTATAGAGGAATCAGTAGGTCTTCATTGCCGTCATCAGAATCGACTATGGAACCGATAAAGTTAGAAAGCGAAAGAATCTTCTACTGAATTGCTACAACGAAGTGCAATGGTGTATCTGTTGTTGTTGTTGTGGTCTTCAGTCCTGAGACTGGTTTGATGCAGCTCTCCATGCTACTCTATCCTGTGCAAGCTTCTTCATCTCCCAGTACCTACTGCAACCTACATCCTTCTGAATCTGCTTAGTGTACTCATCTCTCGGTCTCCCTCTACGATTTTTACCCTCCACACTGCCCTCCAATGCTAAATTTGTGATCCCTTGATGCCTCAAAACATGTCCTACCAACCGATCCCTTCTTCTAGTCAAGTTGTGCCACAAACTTCTCTTCTCCCCAATCCTATTCAATACCTCCTCATTAGTTACGTGATCTATCCACCTTATCTTCAGTATTCTTCTGTAGCACCACATTTCGAAAGCTTCTATTCTCTTCTTGTCCAAACTAGTTATCGTCCATGTTTCACTTCCATACATGGCTACACTCCAAACAAATATTTTCAGAAATGACTTCCTGACACTTAAATCTATATTCGATGTTAACAAATTTCTCTTCTTCAGAAACGCTTTCCTTGCAATTGCCAGTCTACATTTTATATCCTCTCTACTTCGACCATCATCAGTTATTTTGCTCCCCAAATAGCAAAACTCCTTTACTACTTTAAGTGTCTCATTTCCTAATCTAATTCCCTCAGCATCACCCGATTTAATTGGACTACATTCCATTATCCTCGTTTTGCTTTTGTTAATGTTCATCTTATATCCTCCTTTCAAGACACTGTCCATTCCGTTCAACTGCTCTTCCAAGTCCTTTGCCGTCTGTGACAGAATTAGAATGTCATCGGCGAACCTCAAAGTTTTTACTTCGTCTCCATAAATTTTAATACCTACTCCAAATTTTTCTTTTGTTTCCTTTACTGCTTGCTCAATATACAGATTGAATAACATCGGGGAGAGGCTACAACCCTGTCTCACTCCTTTCCCAACCACTGCTTCCCTTTCATGCCCCTCGACTCTTATGACTGCCATCTGGTTTCTGTACAAATTGTAAATAGCCTTTCGCTCCCTGTATTTTACCCCTGCCACCTTTAGAATTTGAAAAAGAGTATTCCAGTCAACATTGTCAAAAGCTTTCTCTAAGTCTACAAATGCTAGAAACGTAGGTTTGCCTTTTCTTAATCTTTCTTCTAAGATAAGTCGTAAGGTCAGTATTGCCTCACGTGTTCCAACATTTCGACGGAATCCAAACTGATCCTCCCCGAGGTCCGCATCTATCAGTTTTTCCATTCGTCTGTAAAGAATTCGCGTTAGTATTTTGCAGCTGTGACTTATTAAACTGATAGTTCGGTAATTTTCACATCTGTCAGCACCTGCTTTCTTTGGGATTGGAATTATTATATTCTTCTTGAAGTCTGAGGGTATTTGGCCTGTCTCATACATCTTGCTCACCAGCTGGTAGAGTTTTGTCATGACTGGCTCTCCCAAGGCCGTCAGTAGTTCTAATGGAATGTTGTCTACTCCGGGGGCCTTGTTCCGACTCAGGTCTTTCAGTGCTCTGTCAAACTCTTCACGCAATATCGTATCACCCATTTCGTCTTCATCTACATCCTCTTCCATTTCCATAATATTGTCCTCAAGTACATCACCCTTGTATAAACCTTCTATATACTCCTTTCTGCCTTCCCTTCTTTGCTTAGAACTGGGTTGCCATCTGAGCTCTTGATATTCATACACGTGGTTCTCTTCTCTCCAAAGGTCTCTTTAATTTTCCTGTAGGCAGTATCTATCTTACCCCTAGTGAGATAAGCCTCTACATCCTTACATTTATCCTCTAGCCATCCCTGTTTAGCCATTTTGCACTTCCTCTCGATCTCATTTTTGAGACGTTTGTATTCCTTTTCGCCTGCTTCATTTACTGCATTTTTATATTTTCTCCTTTCATCAATTAAATTCAATATTTCTTCTGTTACCCAAGGATTTCTAGCAGCCCTCGTCTTTTTACCTACTTTATCCTCTGCTGCCTTCACTACTTCATCCCTCAGAGCTACCCATTCTTCTTCTACTGTATTTCTTTCCCCTATTCCTGTCAATTGTTCCCTTATGCTCTCCCTGAAACTCTGTACAACCTCTGGTTCTTTCAGTTTATCCAGGTCCCATCTCCTTAATTTCCCACATTTTTGCAGTTTCTTCAGTTTTAATCTACAGGTCATAACCAATAGATTGTGGTCAGAGTCCACATCTGCCCCTGGAAATGTCTTACAACTTAAAACCTGGTTTCTAAATCTCTGTCTTACCATTATATAATCTATCTGATACCTTTTAGTATCTCCAGGGTTCTTCCACGTATACAACCTTCTTTCATGATTCTTAAACCAAGTGTTACCTATGACTAAGTTGGGCTCTGTACAAAATTCTACTAGGCGGCTTCCTCTTTCATTTCTTAGCCCCAATCCATATTCACCTACTATGTTTCCTTCTCTCCCTTTTCCTACACTCGAATTCCAGTCACCCATTACTATTAAATTTTCGTCTCCCTTCACTATCTGAATAATTTCTTTTATTTCATCGTACATTTCTTCATTTTCTTCGTCATCTGCAGAGCTAGTTGGCATATAAACTTGTAGTACTGTAGTAGGTGTGGGCTTCGTATCTATCTTGGCCACAATAATGCCTTCACTATGCTGTTTGTAGTAGCTTACCCGCATTCCTATTTTCCTATTCATTATTAAACCTACTCCTGCACTACCCCTATTTGATTTTGTGTTTATAACCCTGTAATCACCTGACCAGAAGTCTTGTTCCTCCTGCCACCGAACTTCACTAATTCCCACTATATCTAACTTTAACCTATCCATTTCCCTTTTTAAATTTTCTAACCTACCTGCCCGATTAAGGGATCTGACATTCCACGCTCCGATCCGTAGAACGCCAGTTTTCTTTCTCCTGATAACGACATCCTCCTGAGTAGTCCCCGCCCGGAGATCCGAATGGGGGACTATTTTACCTCCGGAATATTTTACCCAAGAGGATGCCATCATCATTTAATCATACAGTAAAGCTGCATGTCCTCGGGAAAAATTACGGCTGTAGTTTCCCCTTGCTTTCAGCCGTTCGCAGTACCAGCACAGCAACGCCGTTTTGGTTAATGTTGCAAGGCCAGATCAGTCAATCATCCAGACTGTTGCCCCTGCAACTACTGAAAAGGCTGCTGCCCCTCTTCAGGAACCACAGGTTTGTCTGGCCTCTCAACAGATACCCCTCCGTTGTGGTTGCACCTACGGTACGGCCATCTGTATCGCTGAGGCACGCAAGCCTCCCCACCAACGGCAAGGTCCATGGTTCATGGGGGGTGTATCTAATGGTGTATCTAATGGGCTGAAACCCATTGGAATAACAATTTTTGTTATTGTACCTTAGCTTCACGGGGACCCAACTAACATTTTAGTGTTACGTATAATCTTGGTAAACACGGAGACGTCGCCACATGAGCAGTTGGGGACATTATTCTTAACCTCGCAATTGACATTTGTTGTCAACAGTCCACTACAGTTTGATAAAAATATTCACCTGTTCTATACTAGAAAGAAAAACGGAGAAATACCTTCACTGAATATTAGTTTGGATCGGAATCTGTATGTTGCGAAGCAGACTTTTCAGTCATGTCTTTTTAGTGTCGTGGTCCTGTCCCCCATCTCTACCTATTTACCTTCAATCTTTTCATTTTGGCGTACGTACTAATACTCAGCGTCGTCCATAATCTATTTTACGTATGGGCACCATCCAGTAATATTTACTGGAAGCCAATCCCCCTATCCCGGTTTTGGTATAGGTTTTCCATGGACTTGTCTTCTCGCTTATTTGTCCTACTGTTATGTAGTACTTTCTGTCTACTCAATTTTAACGCCATTTCCTAACACTGCATTTTTTATTTTCAATTGTACTACAAGTGTCACTGAAGTACACTGCTGTGCTTCAGACAGTCCTTCCAGAACATGTTTCCTAATATAATGGCAGTATTTGATGACCATAGAATTATTTCGTGCAAGAGTGTTTTTACCCTAACTAGCTCCTAATGCCGTCATCCTAGTTCCAGCATTTTCGTCTGTTCGTGTTTACCAGATAGCAATTTTTTCCATTCTTATCGTTGGGTTTAGTACAATTATGATCTGTGGCAAGTCACTATCTTCGTTTCTACGCCACTTCATCTACGGCACTTTATGGCCTAAGCTTTGTTTACCTGTAACTCATATTCTCTACAGAGAATGTTGTTAAATCCATTCGACAGCTCTTTCACCACATTTGCTAGAAAGACTACCTCGTGTACAAACCTTTTTAGGTCAGAAGTCCTACAGCCAGTGAAAATCTTAACAATGACTCTAGTTCCCCTTGCACTTTTATCCATCCATTTCTTTTTCGACATGTAATTTAAACACTCATGGATGCAAACTGGAGCTCTCCTTTTGCTACTGTTAACATTAACTTCTCTTTTCTGATTTTCCGCTTTGATTCCTCCCACTTGGTTTTTGTAGATATTGTAGGATATTCGTACGTTTCTGTGCTGTATCTCAAAACGTTTTGCGTTTCAAGCACCAATTGGCAGTCTTCCTCTAGTGTACAAGTTATTGGTTGGGTAGAAGATAAATCGTTTTTGTCGCTTTTCCAGGGGTGATAGATCACGTCTTCGGGAACAACTTCTGTTAAAAATAAAATATTCGGTGACTGTTCTTATCGACACTAGGCATTCTTTAGCATTCACTGGCCCTGGGAAGATGAAATTTCACCGAACTGGGAGTATCTATTAACGATGCAAGCAGCGTATAAGGAACTTCAAACTCACCCGCATAGCTGTGAGTGTTGAGGTGACCACTTCCTGGACAGGGATCGCATCCTCCCAGTGGATTAACGCTGAGGGGTCGGTATACTTTTTAGGCGGTTTCCCACATCCCACTAGGTGAATGCCAGGATGGTTCCCGTTTTCCGCCTTCAGATGTACGCTCTGCAAACGTGTAGAGCACTTTCTCACGCTTGCTCACAGTATTTACTCTATAGACAGACAGATTGGTTACATTGCTTTTGTCCTGTGGAGGTGAGGAGGAGACTGATGACCTTAGCTGTTTGGTTTCCTTAAATACATACTGAGCAGCATCAGGATCTTCAATTTTGCTCGGCTTAATGCCTTTCACGAGGAGTGGATGACACCTAGCATCGCCAGGAAGCGCCAGGAAATACTTTGTCTCTAACAGAAGATGTGATCTTTTACATCTAGACGTTTATTGCAAAGACTATGAAACAACTTGCATATGCTGGATACCTGTAATCTCTTAATGCTGCATTGGGCGCGTGTCCCATTGTAACTTATTGTTTCCTAGCATTAGTGAATGAGCCTTCATTTTTAGGTAAAATGACAGATTTTATATAATTCATAGGAATAATTAGTGATAAGAGAGACTGCAACACTAGGAAGGTATTTCAATCATTGTGACTGCTGCAGAGCATGGTGGAAGACGAGAAACAACATTTTCATTTGCTTCAGGTATAAACATCTCTCCTTTTCGGCAATCGCTAATGTATGACGCATTTACCTGAGCTGAGTGTACTTCGTTTTAGGGGGATTCTAATGCTCATAGATCGATTACGAAGGAATTTCTGTCCCCGGCTAAATATCCGTTTACTTTCCGTAACACAACAAAAACTTTCTAGGACATGAGGAGTGGAATAATTTTAATGAAATGAGATGGCACGAAACAGAGCAGAATGATCAGGGCAAGGTACGACGATGCCAATGAGAATATTTGTCAGTGAGAACAACAACCATACTAACTGAAACTATAATGCTGATCTAACTTGAAGAGTCAGATAATGTGACTTCGAACTTTGCTGAGTTTAGAGGCACCCTGAAAGGCGAGGGATAGAAGTACCACTATTTCGGAACCTTATATGTCGAAGGGCGTGGTCCAGAGGGGTCGGCGGAGATACTGCTTAAGCGCCAAGAGGGAGTGGGAATTACCTGTATCGATAGCTTTCATGTACAGCCTCTGTAGAAGGAGACTTGGAATATTTAGGCAAGAATGAGCTACTTGATGACAAAACCGATGAATGTTTCACGTAGTGAGGCAGGTGTTACTTATTTGTCAGTTCTACGTTAAGCAGCATGTATCCGAATAAAATGGAGAAGGCGTTTCATAATGAACATGTCCAGGTTTATTAAGGCGGTAATACACGCCTGTGGAATGATGTTCGCGTTTGCAAGACAGTTGCCTCTCTGCCTTTAAACGTGATCCCAAGAAAGTTTCCTCTAGAGGTCTGACGACCTTGATTAGAACGACTGATTAGATTCGTTAAGAAAGCAAGCGGCGTGTATAACCTGATCCAGTCCACTTATCGCACATTTTCTGAGCTACAGGGCTCAATTTAGTCGTGCAAGAGCAGGGTCTAATTAACCCTGTTTCACGAATCAGACCCCAACCGGAGACCCTTACAAAAACAAGTTTACGAAGGTACTACTGGAGAAGGCTGGTCCGGAACCGCTATAGAATGTGTTCTTACCGTCAGTGGGATGAATTTGTAGTATAGCGAAACCACGTGACGTTTACCGAATCTGGACCACTTGGTTGACCATGGTGGACGTTTTTCGACCACGCCGAAGTAAGAGATTTGTCACAGCAGTCATTGCTCTTCGTTAAACAGTTTCATAGGTTTCATTCTTCGAACAGTACTCTCATATCCTTGAGATAAATTGTACTTAGAACTATAAGAGTCATATTGCTTTAAGCAGAATACTAACCACGTAACACTTAATTCAAACGCAAATGTAGTGACTCATTTTAAGGGTACTTGTGGGATATGTATCTTATTCTCTCAGTGCATGGTGACGAGTATTTATCTTGTATCGACGAGTGCAACCTAGGCTGTAAAATAACCAATGACGGATGGAGCAAGGAGGACTTCAAAAGGAAACTAGCAATGGCAAAAAGGGCATTCCTGGTCAAGAGGAGTCTACTAATATCAAATATCGGCCTTAAATTGAGGAAGAAATTTCTGAGAATGGACGTCTGGTGTACAACATTGTACGGTAGTGAAACATGGACTGTGGGAAAACCGGAACAGAAGAGAATCGAAGCATTTGAGATGTGCTACAGGCGAATGTTGACAATTAGGTGGACTGATAATTTAGGGAATGAGGAAGTTCTGCGCAGAATCGGAGAGGAAAGGAACATTTGGAAAACACTGATAAGGGGAAGGGACAGGATGATAAGACATCTGTTAAGACATGAGGAAATGACTTCCATGGTACTAGAGGGAGCTGTAGAGGGCAAAAACTGTAGAGGAAGATACAGATTGGAATACATCCAGCAAATAATTGAAGACGTAGGTTGCAAGTGCTACTCTGAGATGAAGAGGTTAGTACAGGAGAGGAATTCTTGGCGGGCCACATCAAACCAGTCAGAAAACTAATGACCCCCACAAAAAAAAAAAAGAAAATCGACGTGTGTAATGGCAGCTGTTGCAGCATAGTACTTTGTTTGCTTAGTTACCGGTGTTTATGGGAATGAAAACAGGAGAGACATGGAAAACTCCGTGCCGATACATGGCCTACTCATCTCGAATAACGCTGTACCATGAAAGAAAGGCGCGTAACATGACGACCCTATACGGCAGAAAGATGATCATCTGCAGTGTCAGGTGCCTCCACATCAAGAGAACACCGAGAAGATTAGGGTCTAACTCAGGATATTTATGTAAGTCCTTAAAATAAAAACCATCTTCTCTTCCTACTGCAGGGATAAATGTATGTTACGACAACTTCTTCCACTGCAAGGATTCGAACCTGCTACTTCCGGGTTGAGCTTCTCTGGCTTCGTCACGGATGAATCAACGTCTCATTAGTATGTGCCAGGTGTTTCGTGAGTAGTACTTAGCCTGAGTGATGTAAAAGCGCTGCGTAGTTGCACAATTTACGTATTAAGTATATTGGATGGAGAGACATCTCTGCTTCCAGACCATCATTGTCACATCTACAGGTTTCGCAAGTGTTGACTCTCTTTCTTTCATTTCTTGGAAGCAAATGTTGTGAAACATTTAATATGGAATTGTGATAATTATTTGGGAAGTACGATTAGCGTCATGTATACTGCACTGTTATCCTCTAAATTTACCACTTCATATATTACTATCCGCTAGCAAAGTTCCAATAAATCCCCAAAGATGCGTAAAATGAATAAAAATGTCATGATGCAAAATGTAAAATATAAACGTGTTGTTCTAGTGAATTTGTTCATTGACGATGGCCGAAGTAAAGAGGATATAAAATACAGAGGCAACGGCAAGAAAGGTGTTTCTGAAAAAGACAAATATTTTAACATGTAATCTAGTGCTAGGAAATCATCTGCGAAACTGCTTGGAGTATGTTCCTGCACTGAAATGAAACGTGAAGGATAAACGGTACAGATAAGAAGAGGATAGAAACTTCTGAAATGTGGAGCTACAGAAAACCTGAAGATTAGATGGACAGGTCGGCTAACTAATGAAAAGATGCTGAGTCGGACTGGAGAGAAAAGAAATTCATGGCACAACTTGAGTAACAGAAGGGATCGTTTCCCAGGACACGTCCTGAGGGAATAGTCAGTTTAGTAATGGAGAGAAATTTGTATATGTGTATGTATGCGAGCGCGCGCTCGCCCATGAAGGGCCAGGGAGATGGATGTAGGAAGAGATCAAGGCTCGGCTAACAGTAAATAGCTTCAAATGGATGTAGCTTGTAATAATTATGCAGAGATCAAGAGACTTGCATAGGGCAGAGTAGCGTGGAGTGCTGCCTGCATCCAATCAGTCTTCTGACAGAAGACCACCACAACAACATACTGTATACTGTCACAATCGCCAACTCATTGAAGATTATGTTCAACATTTACATTTATTCAGCCTTTTTTAACTGTACTGTAATCCAGCATTCACAGAAAGAATCAGAGACATCAGGTGTATCTCGGGAGCTAGTGTGTACAGTACTTTCGCCTGTTGCCACAAATGGTCACAAATGGCGGCAAAGGCTCAGTGAGGGACGCAACTGATGATCTAAGTGACCAAGGAAGTAGGTGAACAGCTGTCAGAGCAATGTCCTACCAATCTTCATCATATGGAAACTGTAACAGAACGAAGTGGCTGATGTTCTGGATATACTCTTCACTGTTCACAGTCCCTTCAACAAATACAGGTTTAGGATCAGTTCAGTCTACGGCTTCGCATACTATTTATAGACTTCAGAGTTGGTCTTTTACGATGCTGGCAGATACACTGCGGTAACAGGTGTTCTCCTGGACGACGACCACTCTTTAACAACCATAACTGCTCCTAACGTTATTCCTTTCTCAATTTCGGTCTTTCGCTACATCTGGTTGCGCGGTTATGAGATGTCACAGGAATTCTTGGGAGCGGCGCGCTTGCACGCAGTCTGGAGTCCAACAAACGATTCCTGAAGGTTCTAACTGCCACTGTGGGCAACACATTGGCCCTAATTTGCGCTGCAGTCGCCCTGCGATCAGAGATCCCCATCTGACGCGGCAGTTCCCACGTGAGTAACACGCCCCATTGAAAGTTAATTGCACGAATTAACTTCGTGGACATGTTCATTGCTTGTCTGCAACGATTACCGACCCAATATGACGCTAGAAACAGCAAGCCACTCTTTCAGACGTTCAAATAATACCGGACGTAAACTAGCCATTCCTCAAGGCAATCATGTTAATACGGTGTAACAGCACCTCTAGCCTGTGATAATGGTCCTAATGTAAGAGTTGTCTAAAGTTTCTCCATATTAAGTCTCTCAGTGACAGATCCGTAGAGCTCTCACAAATTATGGAGATGTTAATTTTTTTAAGGCAAGTACTATGGGACCAAACTGCTGAGGTCATCGGTCCCTAAGGTTACATACTCCTTGATCTAACTTAAACTAACTTACGCTAAGGACAACACACACACACCCATGCCCGAAGGAGGATTCGAACCTCCGACGGCGAGAGCCACGCGAACCGTGACAAGGCGCCTAAGACCACGCGGCTACACCGCGAGGCTGGGGATGTTAATTCCTACGATTAATCCGATGTTACAAATTTTCCGTGTGATTATGATCTGATGATTTAGCAGGGCAGTCGAGTTGCGATAGGCTGTCTGAGCCTTCGTCAAATGAGTAACGAATACGTGCGGCCCCGTGAATGTGACTGTTGACATCTTGGAAGATGGGAGCGTCCACAGAATAACCATCATGCAGAAGCAATGGGAACACTTGTAGGAGGAGGACATTAGTGTTTAACGTTCCGTCGACAACGAGGTCATCAGAGACGGATCACAAGCCCGGATTAGGCAAGGATGGAAAAGGAAAGCGGCCGTGCCCCTTCGTAGAAACCTTCCCACCATTTGCCTTAAAGAATTGAGGGAAATCATGGAAAACCCAAATCAGGATGGCCAGACAGGAGTTTGAACCACCGTCCTCCGGAATGCGAGACCAATGTGCTAAGCGCTGCGCTATCGCGCTCGGTAGGCTAATACTTGCAATGCTGAAATAAACATCTTGGTTCACGTTCACGGGAACATAAATAAGTGGGCCCAAGTTATGAAGAATCACCTCTGACCTGAACTGCACCCTCAACTCACTGCGGGTTAAACACTTCATTGGATCGTCAGTGTACTCGACACCTTGCATAACCAGAAAGAGAGAAAAAATCGCGTTTCGTGGGATCACACTAAATGCCCCGTATCAGCTATTGTCGAGTGTCTGTGTTATTTGGCGCACTGAAGACGTGATACTTTAGTAGTTTCAAATGCCGCTGTGTGCAATCGCTTCCTGGGAGGTAGCCGTCTTCAAATTATTTCATAGCCTACATTGTTTTCGCAATGTTCGAGCTGATAGAAATGTGCGTGTATTCACTGATAACAGCTAATTCTGTCTGGTTTGAAACCGTCACTGACTTTGCGCGACCTTGTCTCCTGTCCCTGTCTGTTAGGATTTTTTTATATTTACTGTTCTGATACTGTGTTAGTACATATTTTCTTGTAACACTCTGAACAGTCTGCGTTGAAACATCGACAATGTGTAAAACTTGATTCATAGCCTGGAAACCACATCCGAACACGATAGCTTGTTTCCACCATTGTGTCTCGTCTCCACGTCTACCCATTTTAATGTGATGACTGCATATAACCGACTGGCACACACACACCACTTCTTTGCTATGGTTTACGTCAGCAGGCCCCAGGCCAGCAGGGCCCCATGACCGACTGGTGCCAGTTACACTAATATGTCATTTACAACTATCGAAACGTACGAGTGTGCTCTTTTAATACGGTTATCTTACAAGTATTTAAGATCAAATCTTTCATACTTACGAGGGGTGTTCAATACGTAATGCAACACTTTTTTTTCCTTAAAACGGTTTAGTTTTATTCAGGTTTCCAATACACCATATTATTCCCCACTCTTCTTGTTACAAGACCCTGTTTTTCAACATAATCTCCGTCCAATTCTATGGCGATACGCCAGGTTACTGGAAGAGCGTGTATAATCCCATGGTACCACCGTACTGGTCGACATCGGAGCCAGCGTCTTGCTGCATCAATAACCTCCCCAACACCCACGTACTGCCTCCCGCTGAGTGCATCCTTCATTGGGCCAAACAGATGGAAGTCGGAAGGTGTGAGATCTGGGCTCCAGGGTGGATGAGAAAGGACAGTCCCATGAAGTTTTGTGAGCTGCTCTCGGGTGCGCAGACTTTGGTGAGGCCTTGCGTTGTCGTCAAGAAGGAGAAGTTTGTTTACATCTTTGCAGAGATGCACATGCTGAAGTCGTTCTTCAATTTCCTGAGGGTACCACAATACACTTCGGAGTTCTTCGTAACCACTTCTGACTCGTAGAAGACCCTCACCATGACTTTACTAGATCTGGGTGCGGTTGTGAACTTTTTCTTTGGAGGAGAGGTGGTGTGTTTGCACAGCATGCAAGGCCGTTTTGTTTCAGGTTCGAATTGATGAATCTATGTTTCATTGGCTGTGATGAAGTTCGATAAAAATTTTCACCATCAGCTTCGTAATGCGCAAGCAGTTCTGCCCAGAAGTTCCTTCGTTGCTATTTATGGCCTTCTATTAGGTGGCGAGAAGCACCTTTGAGTATCCCAACAGGTGGACGAGTCTGTCAAAGTCAAATGGTTCAAGTGGCTCTGAGCACTATGGGACTTAACATCTGAGGTCATCAGTCCCCTAGAACTTAGAACTACTTAAACCTAACTAACCTAACGACATCACACACATCTATTCCCGAGGCAGGATTCGAACATGCGATCGTAGCAGCAGCGTGGTTCCGGACTGAAGGGCCTAGAACCGCTCGGCCACAACGGCCGGCTGGACGATTATGTCACTACTACCAACAGAGACATCCAATTGAGCAACGACGTGTTTGAAAAATGTCATATTATCGCCTTGAGCTACTGGTTAATCATTTGTACATGAGTGACCATCATGAGTTTCATAAAAGTATTTAAGAACCTGATGATGGCCAGACGACTGTAACTGGCTGTATAAATAAAGTATTTTATCAGTAGCTCAAGGCACTAATATAACATTTTTATTTAACAGCTGTGGGGCAGCAGCTTCTGAAAATATAATGAGGAGTATGACTGTGACCCTCTGGTCACTTCGAATGAGAGTGTCCGCACGTTCCAACAATGCAAGAGTCACAGCTGCGTTCAGCGGGCTGGCACGCGGAAGATCGGACAGGTCTGGATGACGTTGTTGCAATGATGACAGACGTCTCGCCAAGTCTCCGTAGACATTCTGCAAGCGCCTATGAATAACTACGGTGCTCTGGTTTTCCGTTAAAAGACGGCTCTCTGCTTCGGATGCACCTGTGTTAAGACGCCATTTTGAAGTCTACGTAAAGCGCCGCACATATCGGAACTTCATGAAACGAGAAGAATTGAAGCGGGAGTATTCCACGATTCCTCAACAAATTCCGCATTTTTTCAGCTGAAATTGGCCGAGAAAAAAAAAAAAATGTGTCGCATTACTTATTGAACGCCCCTTGTGGTACGTGGTTACTACCCCGTCCAGAGCATGATATTTTGACGATTTGCTTTATTGACCTGTAGGCGGTGTTTCTGCAGTACGTTGTTTTTCTTCGTACGGACGTGAACTCGCTACCGGTTTGCCTGATTTACGGCCGAGACTCGCCGTAGCGACTTTTTCCGTCAGCTCCTTCTCAGGTCACGTTCTCCCCCGTGCGGTAGGCGTGGGTACCTGATGCGGTGCCGGACAGCTCGTCTCCGACCGAGTGAAAGGCGAGGCCCGGCCAGCACGAGATGAGGCAGCGGCTCGCACTGCGCGACTGGGCCTCCGGGAGCGCGTGTTTTGCAACGGGTGGTGGCGCGGCCGGGCGCCGCTCGCGATTCCCATGCCCTTTGTGCCGGCTGCGCCGTAATTCGTGATCCCGCCCGCCGCGCCGCGTGGATCCGTGAACTCTGATCCACACGTTTCGCAAGCGCTGGTCTGTCTCCACTGCATGTGTTTCTCCAGATATTCCACGGTGTGCGGTGAACGATGGTCGAGAGCAGACGGATCAACGGTCAAGAGTCGCGGAACGCGACCACAAACAAAAACCGGAGGCGTGTCTTCGCACAGCGCCAGACTCTGTCGTTCTATTGGCGAACCGTGCTGCAGCAAGAGTTCTGACGTCAGAGCAATGGACAAAATATGGCAGCTTATGCTTGTTGTTTGACGTTTGACAACGAAGGCTATGTGAGGATGGCGAGGAAAATGTCTACTCGTTTTCTGCCGCGTAATTGCTACCAACAACACGGAAGCACTATATGCTATATATATACCCCGCCTTCAGGCGGCGAGTGGCCTACCGGGACCATCCGACCGCCATATCATCCTCAGTGGAGGATGCGGATAGGCGTGGCGTGGGGTCAGCACACCGCTCTCCCGGTCGTTAAGATGGTATTGTTGACCGAAGCCGCTACTATTCGGTCGAGTAGCTCCTCAACTGGCATCATGAGGCTAAGTACACCATGAAAAATGGCAACACGCCCGACAGCGCTTAACTTCGGTGATCCCTCGGGAACCGGTGTATCCACTGCGGCAAGGTCGTTGCCAAATAGGTACTATAGTGATTAGAAATTCCGTGAAACATGGACTACAAGGGGGTATGAATCGGAAAAGATCAAACAGGAAGGGAATACAAACTGTAGAAATGTGGTGCTGCAGTAGAATGTTGGAGTTTAAATAGAGTAACTCGAATATCAAATGAAGGGCTACTGAATCGAATGGGGAGAAAAAAAATTTTTTTGGCGCAACTGTCGGTTGATAAGACACATCTATAAGCACCAAGGGATCGTCAGTTTGGCATGGAAGTGTCAAAGGGTAATGAAAATCAGCGTTTGGCGTCATTGGCCGGGAGGCCCCTTGCGGAGCAGGTCCGGCCACCTTGGTGCAGGTCTTATTACATTCGACGCCACATTGGGCGACCTGCGCGCCGGATGGAGATGAAATGATGACGAGGACAACACAACACCTAGTCCCTGAGCGAAGCCGGGAATCGAACCCGGGAACGTAGGACGGCAATCCGTAACGCTGACTACTCTGCTATCTCTCTCTTTTTTTTTTCCTCCTGGGTGAGAGTCAGGTATCCTAGCCACTTTTTTTTCTATCCATCACTTTTTTATTAGTCATAACACTTCACAGTAGTACATAATTTTCAACTGACATTTAAAAGTAACAAAACAAACTAAAATTAATTACAGGTTCTTTGGAATTTTAGAAAAAAATCCAAGTCTAAACCAGATAGTGATGTTCGTCACTTGATCGTATTTGTTTTTCAAAGATCAAATTGTCCCTCGTTTCTTCATGTTCTGAATCGCATCATCGAAAATGGAGTTCACATGACTGTTCTTCTGAGCTATCGCGGCGGACTGTCGAAGGGCAAAGGCTGTTGAGGAAGACCAAGGTTCGAATGCAGTGAGGATGGAAAAGTGAATTAAAAAAAGAAACCTTCAGTCACAAATTTCCCTGTTTTATTAAATACACCATGTATTCTGGACGCTGTAGTGTAAATATTCTTCATATATGATTTATTTTTGCTCTTGAATGAGGTGAAATCCACGTTCCACACAATCTAAGACAAGCGTTTTTAATTTTTTTACACCATCACAGACTGGTGTCTCCATCCTGTTCATGCAAATCACTTCATTCAAGAGGCACATTTGTATACATATTTGTGTAAAAACGTCACAGAAGTTGTTCAGCATCTGAAGTGTTTACAAAACTGCATCGTGTATTCAATAAAACACGAAAAAATGTAACCGAAGGCGTTTTGTTTTTTTCTTTTTAATTCATATTTCCAGTGTATTGAATGCAGTCTGGTCTGCTGCTCTAAAACATGGATAAAATTAAACAGTAAGCATTATCCAGTGCACCTACGTTGCAAGAATTAAACAGAGATTGAGTGATTGTACAGGATAGACTAGTGTGCAGAGTTCCATGAAAGTAGTCCGCTGTCTGAAGACAATAACAAAAACAAAAAGGAATCCGTGAGGTTTGAAAAATACAAGGATGATTATCCCGCATGGTGATAAACTGCAGGAAAAATTCCTGAGAAAGTAAAGAGCAAAAATATTCGTTTGGATATATGAGCAGAAATGCGTCCCAGTAAGGTGCACCAACTTGTAAGGGGGGACAGATCATTGGACTGATGCAGGTATCTGCACCAGCCCGTGGCCTGCAAATATGGAAAAAAACCAGACGACCGTGTACCACATTCTCCGCAACTGCCACTACACGTGTCACTTGCAATGTTTACAGGTCTTATCACCTATGAACTTGTCCCAACAGCGACGATTTCGTCACTGATTAGTCGTGCAGTCCACTACGGTGTTGGGATTTATGTCATTCATCCTATTTACAGTACCTTTACGACGGGCAGTACCGGCAAGCTTCACAAGAATCACCTATGCTACGGAGGATCCCCATGGTACGGTGACACCAAACCAACAGCACTGGTACAGCCTCAATTAGTAAGCGGCGAATACTGGTGACCGCCTCGTGGGACCAGTCATTCTTCCCCAGCGCCTCACGGGCGAGGCATACCTGCAATATTTATTGTCCAGTCACATTAATGTGACCACCTGTCAAGAGCCTGAATAACCACTTTTCCCAGCTCGGACAACTGCGGGATTTGCAGATAGAGGGTCAGCGGGGTACTGGAAGGACGTGTAGCCTTTCGTGGCCAACAATGCAAGTTTTCTCGGTTGAGAATCCACGGCGCGAACAGCCCCACAAATTCTCAATTGAGTTTAGATCTGGAGAGCTTGCTGGCCAAGGGAGTACGGTTAACTCGTCCTGATGCGATTCAAAACATGCACTCGCACCCTGAGCTGTGCAATACGTTACATTGTACTGCTGACAGTTGCCATAGTACCGAGTAAAAAACAAACTACCTATAGAAGTGGACGTGGTCACCAATGATTTTGTGCCTCCCAGAACGACGATATCACCCAGGGGATGCCACGAAAACATTCCCTAGACCATAATGCTCCCTTCTCCGGTCTGGACCCTTCCGATGATGGCTTGAAAGTGTTTGCAGGCAGACATTTCACGCCGATGGAGCATACAACTTGATTCATCCGAAAATGTCACTTGACGCCACTCAGTGGACGTCCATTGTGGTACTGACGTGCCAAATGCAGCCTTCGTCGTCGATGAACAGCAGTCAACATGGATGCATGAACATGCACCTGCTGCGGAGGCCCAGACGCAGCATTGTTCACTGAAGGTTCGTTGAGAAGACGCTGTAGGTAGCTCCTTGATTTATCCGGGCAGTCCTCTGTCATCTACGGCTCGTGCTGCACCACAGTTGTCTCGTGGCCTGTTTTTCATAGCGCCATTTTGCCGTGCACGATATATCTTAACTACAACGGCACGTGAAGAGTTTACGAATTTCACCGTTTCGGGAAACTTCCACCCTCGGCCTGCAAGCCGATGATCAAGTCCTGTCGGACGTCAGATAAATCGCTTCGTTTCCACATTATGACAATGACTGCGCATTTAACCCCATCCCTTGGACAAACATTATATAATCCTCTGCTGCTAGTGCTGCCACCTTCCGACTTTGATTGATTAGATAAAATTGATGTCGAAAATGTAACCGGACTGTGTGTGTGTGTGTGTGTGTGTGTGTGTGAGTGAGTGAGTGAGTGAGTGAGTGAGTGAGAGAGAAAGAGAGAGAGTCAGAGTCTGACAATAAAGGAAAAACGTATTGGTGACAGTTTTATTTTTAGTAATTGTCTCTGATCCAGTGTGTGGAGAGTGTATCAGAAAAACTAGCATCAGCTGCAGTAGCGATTTGTACTGGCATAGAATAAAGTAACTTCAACACTGTATTGACCCCGGTTTAAGTGTGGGCTATTGGAAGGGTCAGGAAAATCAGCATGCGACATTATCGTTGGCCACGCACCTCATGCTACACTTCTGGCCATTAAAATTGCTACACCAAGAAGAAACGCAGATGATAAACGGGTATTGGACAAATATACTGGAACTGACATGTGATTACATTTTCACGCAATTTGGGTGCATAGATCCTGAGAAATCAGTACCCATAAAAACTTCCTCTGGCAGTAATAACGGCCTTGATACGCATGGGCATTGAGTCAAACAGAGCTTGGATGGCGTGTACAGGTACAGCTGCCCACACGATAGCACAGTTCATCAAGAGTAGTGACTGGCGTGTTTTGACGAGCCAGTTGCTCGGCCACCATTGACCAGACGTTTTCAATTAGTGAGATATCTGGGGAATGTGCTGGCCAGGGCAGCAGTCGAACATTTTCTGTATCCAGAAAGGCCCGTACAGGACCTACACCATGCGGTCGTGCATTACCCTGCTGAAATGTATGGTTTCGCAGGGATCGAATGAAGGGTAGAGCCACGGGTCGTAACACATCAGAAATGTAACGTCCACTGTTCAAAGTGACTTCAGTGCGAACAAGAGGTTCGCAGGTGACCGAGACATGTAACCAATGGCACCCCATGCCATCACGCCGGGTGATACGTCAGTAGGGCGATGACGAATAAACGCTTCCAATGTGCGTTCACCGCGATGTCGCAAACACGGATGCGACCATCATGATGCTTTAAACAGAACCTGGATTCATCCAAAAAAATGACGTTTTGCCATTCGTGCACCCAGGTTCGTCGTCGAGTACACCATCGCAGGCGCTCCTGTCTGTGATGCAGCGTCAAGGGTAACCGCGGCCATGGTCTGCAAGCTGATAGTCCATGCTGCTGCAAACGTCGTCGAACTGTTCGTTGTCTTGAAAACGTCCCCATCTGTTGACTGAGGGATCGAAACGTGGCTGCACGATCCGTTACAGCCATGCGGATAAGATGACTGTCATCTCGACTGCTAGTGATACCACGAGGCATCACAACAACGTTTCACCAGGCAATGCCGGTCAACTGCTGTTTGTGTATGAGAAATCGGTTGGAAACTTTCCTCATGACAGCACGTTGTAGGTGTCACCACCGGCGCCAACCTTGTGTGAATGCGCTGAAAAGCTAATCATTTGGATATCACAGCATCTTCTTCGTGTCGGTTAAATTTCGCGTCTGTAGCACGTCATCTTCGTGGCGTGGAAATTTTAATGGGCAGTAGCGTATTTCATGTAGCCAGCGAACCCGTTCTTGGGATGGCTCAGTAATTAGTCGTCACAGGTATAGGTCATCTTGCCCAGGCACTATACCTGCGGTGCTGCTGCCCTTCTGGCATTGTCTCTGTCTGCACCTCAAATGTGATTCATAACTGAGTTATGCGTTCAGCGGTTATTAAAAAAATATATCACTGTTTAATCACATTGCATTCGCCGAATAAAAACTGGCAACCGATAGGCACATCTACCTCGTACAGGCGGCCGATCTCGGTGCGTGCAGGAAAGTAACAACCCGCTCTGGCCACTGGCTGTCTGGCTCCGACCCACACTGCGGAGTGCGTTTATAACACAAGGTGTTCTAAACCTTCAAGATCAGAATTATACGAATTTAGGGTCAAAACTACTTTGAAGTAAGGACTTATGGCTACAAAATGAATATTTAATATTTTATTGACGTAAATAACTTACACCTCTTAACAACAACTTAAGCTTATAGAGGGACGCTGAACCATTATCTCGAAGTATACGACGGCTTACAAAATTTTGACACACTCTCTCCAATATCCCTGTTGTCCGTTATACATTGAGACAGTCGGATAATACATTACCAAACCTCCCATCTTCACGTTCTACCGTGGTTTCTTGAACCATTGGACACAGTCCTTAGGAGTCAGATCTAGCAATTGCGATGGTTGTGGACGGACCTCCCCTCAGAATTCAGCAACGCAGATCTCAAGTATTTAGATATTCACGGCTATTAATATCGAATGGGGATGATGCACCGTCGTACTGTCACGGACACTATGAGATACCGACACCAACTGTGGCAGCACACGTCGAATGAATACCACATAGCATGCATCATTCATACCAGTTGGCAGAAAATAAGGTCCTTCTGGCTGATCTTGCACGATTCCAACTCACAAGTGAACAGAAAATCGTTGCTAGTGACCTGAGATGCGTATGACCTGTGGATTTCGCTCACTCCAGATATGGCTATTGCAGCAGTTAAAAATATCACTGTTGAATGATTGTAGGAAGTGACTATCTATAGTACAGTTGTCCGATCTCTTCTGGAGTACAGCTGCGCGCAGACTGTTGAGATTGAAGGAGGACATTGTAAAAGTTCGAAGAAGAGCAGCTTGTTTTGTGTTATTGCGAAATAGGAGAGAGAGCATCACAGATATGATGAGCTGAGGTGGAAATGTTTGAAACAGAGGTGTTTTTCGTTGCAGGGAGATGTCTTCATGAAGATTGTATCGTTGACTTTCTCCTCCAAATGACAAACTATTTTGTTGATTCCCATTTATACAGGGTGAACATCAATAAAACAGACAAACTGCAGAGACGGATTCCTGACTGGAACGGGAGGAAAAAAGGTCCTATGAACATGTGTCTGGAAATGGACAGTATGCGTGCAACGACAAAAAATCGTCCCTGAACACAGTATAGAACTCCATCACATACACGTCACAACAGACGTTCAGAGTAGCCTCCATGGGATTGTAGGTGAAGGGGATAGTAGCGGTGGTCATGAAAGATACGCATAATCGTACTCTGGCTTACATCGTGTTGGCCGACCACTTGCCTGGAGCTTGTACTGGAGTCCGTAGAACCTGCTCCTCCAAATCTGGCGTACGCACAATCCGTCGCGCCCTGCATGTTCGTCTGTGTTCGTTTGTGTTAGACAGTGGGACGGTATAGAAATAGTCTCAAAGTGATTTTATCAACCATCTGCCAAATATTGCCATTTTAACTGCAGAATAACCATGTAAATATAGATGTAGAAGTACTGTGATGGACATTACAATGATAGAACTGAACTCTGAGTACGAAGGGATTCAACGACCATACCAACACGTTTTTTTCGGCCAGTTTCCGTTGGAAAAAAGCCAAATTTTCTGTGGGACATCGTAGAGTATTCTCACTTCAGCCCCTATAGTTCCATGAAGTTTCGATAGATGGCGGCGTTATACGTAGCCTACAAAATGGCCTCTGTAATAGAGGTGCATTCCAAACAGAGAGCTGTAATTGGATTTATTTTGCGGAAAACCAGAGCATTACAGATATTCAAACGAGCTTTCAGAAAGTCTACAGGCACCTGGCAGTGAACAAAAGCACGGTGAGTAGTTGGCTGAGGCGTCTGTCATCATCGAAATAAGGTTGCGCAGACCTGTCCGACCTCCCGCTTGCTAGCCGGCCGCACACAGCTGTGACTACTACAATGTGGGAACGTGCGGACACTCTCATTCAAGATGATCGATGGATCGCAATAAAAAACCTTGCTGTTCAACTGGACCTCTCTCTTGATAGTGCTGACACGCTAGTCCAGCATTTGAGGAACCCCAACGAGTGTGTCCGTTGGGTTCCTCTTCG
Source organism: Schistocerca gregaria (assembly GCF_023897955.1). Lineage (NCBI taxonomy): Eukaryota > Metazoa > Arthropoda > Insecta > Orthoptera > Acrididae > Schistocerca > Schistocerca gregaria. Next base: position 442,673,362 of record NC_064920.1, read on the forward strand.
CGCACCAGAACACAATAGAGGGTAACGAAGGACCATCTGGACTGAATGTCTTGCACGTTACGAGGTTGATAGTGACAATTTTTTGTCTAAGATCATCACACCTTGTGAAACATGGGTTCATCACTTCGAACCGGAAACAAAACAGTACTGCATGGAGTGACGCCAGACCAACTCTCCTCCGAAGAAAAAGTTCGAAGCTGCACCCTCAGCCGGCAAAGCCATGGCGACGGTCGTTTGGAACTCTGTAGGGGTTAGTTTGTGTCATGCCCTCCCCCATGCTGAAACGATGAACTTTGAAGTGTACTATGCTACCCTCAGGAAACTGAAGGAACGACTTAAGCGTGTTCGTCGGCACAAAAATGCTAACGTAGACCTATTTCTACTTCTCTATGACGACGCAAGGCCTCGTACAAGTTTGCACACACGAGAGAAGTTCACAAAACTTCATTAAACTCTCCTTCCTCGTGCACCATACAGCCCGGATCTCCTCAACTCTCGACTTCCATCTGTTTGGCACTGCGAATGATGCACGTGTATGATGGGGAGGTTATTAATGCAGCAAGACGTTGGCTCCCACTTCGACCAGTAGAGTGGTACCCTGTTGGAACTCAGTCATTTTGAACGGAGATTATTTATACTGAAACACAGAATAAAATTAATCTACCTTCAGAAAAAAATTGTGTCACATTACTTATTGAACAAAGCGCGTAATTGCTGCCCGATCAGTACCCTCCGCAATTTTTGTGTGCACGACGTCCATCCTTAACATTTACAGCGGATTTAACAGCTTGTAGATGGAGGTCGACGAATGGAATTTTGTCGCTGAATATTTGCAAAAGTCGAGTAATCTCATTAATACTGTTTACTGCTGAAATCACTTTCACCCGTAACGGTATCTGTAATATTGCTAACTCTCATCGATGGTGTGACGAAAACTCGTGTGTCTTTCTGAAAACACATTCTCAGTAACGCTTCTCTGTAAATTTTTGGTGTGGTATGATAATCAGTTGACCTGCCGGTTGTGTTACCGCTTCGTCTTACAGGGTCTGTTATCTAGACTTCCTTGAAAATGAGTTTCCAGTGTCACTTGGCTACAGAAATGGATATGTTCGGTAAGGAGGCCTCTGCACATTCTAAACAACATGTGACACACCATCTAACCGTGACTTAGATTCGAAGAAATTGTCACGTTTTTCGAACACCGAAGTCTCCGAGCGTAACGCATTTCGGCTCATAAATGAATACAAGAGACGATTTGCTCGTCGGATTATGAGCTCCAAGACGATTTCAGAAAAGGTACTCGTAGTGTTGTCAAGAGAGCTGAAAGTGCATTGAAGGTGGATGTGGAATCTATGAAAATTAATGTTGCACTTAGTTATTTGTCTTTGCTTATCAAATTATGTATTTGTTTTTTTGATCAATAAACATTGGACACATATTCTACGAAATATTTTATTCAAATTAGTACATACTACCATCTAAAATATTTAGTGTTGTCCTCAAAAACCTTACACATTGTACGGAGCGAACGGCATCGTCGATCGGGCTGGATATACGGAAATACTGGAAGTAAGTCTTCTGCCGTTTGTTCAGCTTCTTCAAAACAGTGTTATTTCCGAGGTACACAGCAAGTAAGGTTTTAGCATGATCTGTTTTGTTAGGCTTTATAGTGGTGAAGTAGAGAATACGCAACTAATGTTTGTTCCATGCTAATAACGTACTTGTCCAATCAGAGTTCTCAGAAACTATGGCGATAATCAGAGACACAACAAAATCATGAGGAACAATTTAGAGAAAACAGGAGTAATATGTACATAACTACGAAAGACTACTTAAAATCCTGGACGTGTGAATTTAGCACTCATTTAAAGCATGTCGCTGGAAGGTATTAGCTAATGTTCCAATGCGGGAATAAGCAGCGGAAACTATACTTTTTATGAGTTTTGAGAACATTTCTCGTGGAGAAACAGCTGTCTGGCTGAAATACTTTAAAAATGGACACAAATAGTCTCGACCGCAAAAACATTTATTTCGATGGTATCCGGTTTCGGTCAACCATACTCAGACCCCTGTATCATGATGATAAGTGGTGGCGGTGAAAGGAGCGCTGGTGTAGCTCAACGGACGGCAATTTAGGGTCTGAAGATAGTCAAACGTTAAGCGAAACCGGGTATTTCCGAAAGAAATGTTTTTCCGCTCGAGACTGCTTGTGTCCCTTTTGCAAGTATAGATACTTTGTCAGGAAATACGTAAAGTTGGACGGATTCTTTAATATAACGAAAAACTAGTCTAAGTTGCAAATATTTTATTTTTCATTCGATGACTTGTTTTGGGCTAAGACCCATTTTCAAATCAACCAACAGGAGAAAAGGAAATTTACACTCATGCACGGTATAGTTATTACTAAATTTTTAAGCATATGCCAAAGATACAAAACATATCGTTTTAAACTTACACAAAAAAGTCGAAAATGGCTTTTCCGAAAATGTCAAAAAATGCTTAATTTACATTTATTGTACATACAAACAATAGGCAGTTTACCGCTTCCTCTATCGCAAGGAAACCTCGGGAAGGGGGCGTCCTGTCACAATATAGGAAAACTTTTTATTTATTAAAATCTTCTCCAACCATCAAGAATACAACAATGCATACAACAACCGTACAAGTCCATATTAAAATTAATACTTTTTAAAATCTTTACCAGAAAGAGCCAGATAGTTACTCCAGCATGCTCGAAGTTAGTAAATTCTTTGTCCAAACCAAATTTCTCGAAACAAAAAAGAAAAAGAGGACTCTTCCTTTAAAAAGGTTTTGTTACTTGAAAAATGGACAGCTTATATCAAATCACAGCATAATGAAGTATTTTATCCGGAATTATTGCAAATCAAGGCCATAATACCAATATCGAAAGATTGTTTTCTTTCATAAACGCCCAGTGGACAAGGAAATGCAATAAACGTCAAACGGACACATTCAAAAAGATGATGTTATACTATAATTTAAACTTATCCCGTCAAGAGTTCCACGAAATGAGTTCCAAAACTAATAACGTCCTTGGTAAAGTGAGTTCAAATGAAAATTTCAATACTTAAAACTACAGATTATTATTCTTTCTTTATACTTGCCAGCAGAAAAGATAATTGTTTATTTTGTTTAATGACGAAATTTTTATTTTACTTTGACTTATCTTGGGAAGAAGACTGAGAAATTCCTCTCATGATTGCTAAATTATAAGGGAGATTACTGATTTTTTTTTAGTTTAAGCATATTTAATACTGATCTCGAAAAAGCACAAGTAAAGCACGTTCAGTGGATGACATTAGCTGATGTTCCAATCCGGAGTCGCGCAGCAGATCGACGTCCTACTACAGGAGAGATTCACCCCTGTCTTCACAATCTCAGTGGAACACACGAGATGTGATGATGGTTTAAATAATTGAAACTTCCTGGCAGATTAAAACTGTGTGCCGGACCGAGACTCGAACTCGGACCTTTGCCGTTCCCGGGCAGGAGAGCTTCTGTTAAGTTTGGAAGGTAGGAGACGAGGTACCGGCAGAAGTAAAGCTGTGAGGACTGGGGGTGAGTCGTGCTTGGGTAGCTCACTTGGTAAAAAAAAAAAAAAAGAGCTGGTAGAGCCCTTGCCCGCGAAAGGCAAAGGTCCCGAGTTCGAGTCTCGGTCCGGCAGGAAATTTCATATCAGCGCACACTCCGCTGCAGAGTGAAAATCTCATTTTGGTTTAAATAATTAATTAGTCATTAATAAACAATGGAAAATACTTCTTCTATTTAAAATACGTAGTCCGCCGTTTAATCCAAAATGTCCGACTAAATATAACGCTGAGTCCGGCTTTTCTACATTTTGACCTTGGAACCCCACCTGCAAGTACTGTAACCCGTGCAGCCTAATGGCAGCGCACCAGGTTCTCAGAAGCAACGGAGAACTGCGACCAGAAGAAGCCTTTAACTTTGAACGACCGGCAGCGCTCTTTAGGATAATTGGGGTGTTGACCGGGCGGTGCGAATGGGGCCGCACCCCGAGAAGACGCTTCTGCGAATGTGTCGGAACTGGCGGGTGCGGCGCCGGCCGCCGCCTGCCCTGCCGGCGGCGGGAAAAACGCCACACGGGCAGCCGCGGGGCGGGTCCCGCTTTTTGCCGCTGCTGTATGTGGCCGCCCTGCTCTGCTCTCGGGGCGGTACTGCACGCAGCACAGTTCCCAGCACGGCGGCATTACCTGCCGAGCCGCCCGCCTGCCTGCTGGCTACAGCACACAGCACCAGATGACGCGGGCAGCCGAGATCTCACGTTCAGCAGTTCAAGTTTCTGATATCAAGGTTGAGTCTAGTCATACGCTTTCGTGTCAAGCGTGGTGTCTGCGTAAATCTGTAACTTTTGTTGGCATATGCAGATGACATACCGCTTGTGAAAACCGGAAACCGCCTTCCTATCTATGTGGCTTGTAAACGAGAACCCGACATCTTACTCCTGCCCCGACCGTGCCTAAAGCTCGAATTCATCTCTTGCTGCAGGCGCGATTGGATCGTGTCTCCACATTCACAGTGGAGTAGACCTGTCGTGATGATACCCTACCCGATAAAAAGTATCCGGACACCCATATGTAATGCGAAATGTCATGAGAGTCGGACCAGCCAATTATAGGAGGAGATGTGTGTGTGTGTGTGTGTGGGGGGGGGGGGGGGCTGTGTTGTCAGCAGACAAGCAGTAACAGCAGAGAATGTGTGTCAGGAGAGCTCACTGACTTCGAACATGGACTAGTCATATGGAGTTACCACAGTAACAAATGAGTCAGCTATATTTCAAATTTTCTAAACGCCCCAAGTCGACTGTTGGTGAAGCGATTGTGAAGTGGAAACACGAAGGAGCAACTTCAGCTAAACCAAGGCCAGGCAGATCTCAAACACTGTCAATTGCCGTCCAGCATTGCAGAAGGTAGTACAGTGTGCGTAGGGGATGCAAAGGTCGAGCTGCTCCTCATAAGCCACATATTTTGCAGTCACTGCTAACAGATGCTCCCCATGGTTTGAAGGGCGACATCACTGGACAGTGGATGATTGGAAATGAGTGATTTGAACTGATAAATCACGCTACACCCTCTGGCAACCCGATGGATGGATTTCGGTGTGCCAAATGCCTGGAAACATTACTGCCATTAAGTGCCAAGGAGCTGGTGTGATATAGAGCTGTTCTGACACCTCGTTGTATATGTTCCCAGCAAAGAACAAGCCGGCATAAAGGCAAAAAGTGAGGAGAACTATCCTTTTTTCAGGAGTGCTATTTCTGCAAGGTTCGCAGGAGAGCTTCTGTAAGTTTGGAAGGTAGGAAACGAGGTACTGGCAGAAGTATAGCTCTGGGGGCGGGGCGTGAGTCGTGCTTGGGTAGCTCAGTTGGTAGAGCACTTGCCCGTGAAAGGCAAAGATCGCGAGTTTTAATCTGCCAGGAAGTTTTAACATTTGTGCGCAAATACACCAAATAAAGAAGTTCCTTAGTAAAAGGAGTAATGTGGTGTAACAATGTAAAAGAACTCTACAACTGGCTACAATTTTACGGAATGAACGAATAATTTCTCCGCAACTAATGTCACATTTGAGGCCACTGTACGAGAGCAACATACATTTCTCACGTTACTTTCCTTGTTACTTTTGTAGTATTAAAGAAGATTAGTGTTTAACAGAGTCAACAATCCTACGATCATCACAAGACCATTAACCAATGCTCACATGAAAAGCTGTCTATACATATTAGAAATTAAACTCCATCGCCGCATTTTTCTGTCTGTATACGAAGGCTAATTTCAGGAGCTACTTTAGGGATTTTGATACGGGTTTCACTAATGGACAGATCGATTCACGAAGAACATTAGTGTGTATGTCTTATAATTATTTAGTAAAAATTCTCTAGATTATGACGAATCAAAATTCCCTGCCGCGTTTGTCTACCTGCGCATGCCTATCTTAGGAACTACTGTTAAAGATGTAGATACGGTTTTCACGGACACAGTGATTTTCAAGGAAGGTGTGCTTAATTAATGTATTACCGCTACACCAGACAAGTCTTCCGGACGTAGATACTTAGGGCCAGCCGTGAGAAGTCCGTACGCGTCTTTAGTTGTAATTAAATGACAGTTTTTCCTCATGGAATAGCAGTACATCTACATCTACATCTACAGCCATACTCCGCAAACCACCTGTCGGGTGTGGCGGAGGTTTTTTTTTTTTCTCGCGTAGCCCTCCTCACACTACATTTCGCTTCGCGTAATTTTTGTTTGTCTGCAAGGCTTTGGCTATGTTTATGTTTGCTGTGAAGTTCCCTTTGCTTCCGCAGCAGTTTTCTAACTCGGTTGTTGTACCACGGTGGCTCTTTCCCATCTCTTACGATCTTGCTTGGCACATACTCATCTAACGCATATTGTACGATGGTTTTGAACTTTGTCCACTGATCCTCAACACTATCTGTACTTGAGACAAGACTTTTGTGTTGAGCCATCAGGTACTCTGTAATCTGCTTTTTGTAACTTTTGCTAAACAGAAAAATCTTCCTACCTTTTTTAATATTTCTATTTACGGCTGAAATCATCGCTGCAGTAACCGCTTTATGATCGCAAATTCCCTGTTCTGCATTAACTGATTCAAATAGTTCGGGTCTGTTTGTCACCAGAAGGTCTAATATGTTATCGCCACGAGTCGGTTCTCTGTTTAACTGCTCAAGGTAGTTTTCAGATAAACCACTTAAAAATATTTCACTGGATTCTTTGTCCCTGCCACTCGTTATGAACATTTGAGTCTCCCAGTCTATATCCGGCAAATTAAAATCTCCACCCAGAACTATAACATGGTGGGGAAATCTACTCGAAATATTTTCCAAATTATTCTTCAGGTGCTGAGCCACAACAGCTGCTGAGCCCGGGGGCCTATAGAGACATCCAATTACCATGTCTGAGCCTGCTTTAACCCAAATCATTTCACAATTCGAATCTCCGTCAATTTCCTTCGATACTATTGCACTTCTGTACCATGACCTTGCAGTAAAAACAATATATGTTTTCTATTATTATTATTATTATTAAGCATTTTTTCCGGACTACAGTTGCTGAAAAATAAATCATTCTTCCCACGACTAAAGTTGAGAGCAGTGGTTTTTCTGGGTGAAAATGGACACTCCAGTAACTTTTTATTATAAAGAGTAAAGGCTATTCTATTACTGTTTTTTGCCCATTCATTTGTGTTTATTGCTTTTCATTTATTCGCTGATGAGAAAATTGGTCTTTTATTGATTTCGCCTCATTATTCACAACAAAATACAAGTATTTATCAGCTGACATCCCCAGTTTCTATCACTAAGGAAAGAAGGTTTTTCTTCTGTTTGTATTGAATTCCTCATTATGTCTACTTTCTTACCGCCATTCGTGACAACGAAACGGGTAGAGAAATATTACACGAGAAATGTGCTAATGGGAAAATGAGAGACTTTAGGACGCCGTAAAGTGACGTCACGCGCTTATAATTGCTGTTCATGTTCCACGTAATTGGCAACAACGATTCACAGTTTCCTGACTTGAACGAAGGAATCGTTTCAACGTTTCGCAACGGGTGAGCAGTGAGCACATCGCAAAACAATTCCGAAGATAAGCGGCAGCCGGCGTGCCGTGTGGACGGCCTCCCTCGTTAGCTGCCGCGAGGCAGATGACGTTAGTAGGCCGGCAGCGGGCAGCAGCCAGCCGCGGTCTATTTCTATTTCCCGAGAATCGCGAGGCAGGCTAACTGGCTCTCCGCATTCTGTCCGCAGAGATGGCGGCCGCTTCTCCTCACCCGGCATGCGGAATGAGCCTGCACTGCCGCGACAGATTTACTCGTATGTCGGCCGCTGGGCATCCGCCCTTTGCGTACAGTCGCGTCGGAGCTCCACTGCGTCCACTTTGTGTTCTCGTCTCTTCCGTGGAGAGCTGCTGAGTAATTCCATTTTGTTTAATTTGTATTGCTCCTCTTCGTCCACTTTGCTGGTTTCAGAGAAATGTTGGAACGCACGAGCAAGTGCTGAAACTACGAATTATCTTACAAGATACAATCATTTTGTGGTCGAAGCTATTTCCTTATCCGTATTTGCTTCCTAATAAGTAATAAAGAAATGTCCTCTGCCTCGAGCAGACACAATTTTTCTTGTTTTACTACTCATACTTGTTTCGGAGTAATTTCTCTATCTTCAGTGGGATTTCCTTTTTTTCTTTTTATTACATATTTGGTATTTGAAACACAGCTGTAATTATTGCCTCCCAGTATGTCATGTACACTGATAAGCCAGAACATTATGGCCACTGCCCAACGCGACGTTGCATGCTGCGTGACGCGGTAGCAAAAGTACACTACTGGCCATTAAAAATGCTACACCACAAAGATGACGTGCTACAGACGCGAAATTTAACCAACAGGAAGAATGCTTTGATATGCAAATGGTTAGTTTTTCACAGCTTCACACAAGGTTGCCGGCCGGAGTGGCCGTGCGGTTCTAGGCACTACAGCCTGGAGCCGAGCGACCGCTACGGTCGCAGGTTCGAATCCTGCCTCGGGCATGGATGTGTGTGATGTCCTTAGGTTAGTTAGGTTTAATTAGTTCTAACTTCTAGGCGACTGATGACCTCAGAAGTTAAGTCGCATAGTGCTCAGAGCCATTTGAACCAGCCACACAAGGTTGGCGCTGGTGGCAACACCTACAACGTGCTGACATGAGGAAAGTTTCCAACTGATTTCTCATACACAAACAGCAGTTGACTGGCGTTGCCAGGTGAAACGTTGTTGTGATGCCTCGTGTAAGGGGGAGAAATGCGTACCATCAGGTTTCCGACTTTGAGAATGGTCGGATTGTACCCTATCGCGATTGCGGTTTATCGTATCGCGACATTGCTGCTTGCGTTGGTAGAGATCCAATGACTGTTAGCAGAATATGGAATCGGTGGGTTCAGGAGGGTAATATGGAACGCTGTGCTGGATCCTAACGGCCTCGTAGCACTAGCAATCGAGATGACAGGCATCTTATCCGCATGGCTGTAACGAATCGTGAAGCCATGTCTCGATCCCTGAGTCAACAGATGGGGACGTTCGCAAGACAACAACCATCTGCACGAACAGTTCCACGACGATTACAGCAGCATGGACTATCAGCTCGGAGACCATGGCTGCGGTCACCCTCGACGGCGCATCACGGACAGAAGCGCCTGTGATGGTGTACTCAACGACAAACCTGGGTGCACAAATGGCAAAACGTCATTTTTTCGGATGAATCCAGGTTCTGTTTACATCATCATGATGGTCGCATCCGTGTTTGGCGACATCGCGGTGAACGCACATTGGAAGCGTGTATTCGTCATCGCCATACTGGCGTGTCACCCGGCGCGATGGTATGGGGTGCCACTGGTTACACGTCTCGGTCACGTCTTATTCGCATTGACGGCACTTTGAACACTGGACGTTACATTTCAGGTGTGTTACGACCCGTGGCTCTACCCTTCATTCGATCCCTGCGAAACCATACATTTCAGCAGGATAATGCCGGCCGCATGTTGCAGGTCCTGTACGGACCTTTCTGGATACAGAAAATGTTCTACTTCTGCCTTGGCCAGCACATTCTCTAGATCTCTCACCAACTGAAAACGTCTGGTCAATGGTGGCCGAGCAACTGGCTCGTCACATTACGCCAGTCACTACTCTTGATGAATTGTGATATCGTGTTGAAGCTGCATGGGCAGCTGTACCTGTACACGCCATCCAGGCTCTGTTTGACTCAATGCCCAGGCGTATCAAGGTCGTTATTACGGCCAGAGGTGGTTGTTATGGCTATTGATTTCTCAGGATCTAAGCACCTAAATTGCGTGAAAATGTAATCACATGTCAGTTCTAGTATAATATATTTGTCCAATGAATACCCGTTTATCATCTGCGTTTCTTCTTGGTGTAGCAATTTTAATGGCCAGTAGTGTATTTAAGTAGTGTATTTAAGCGGAGTAAACACGGACGGCGATCATCCTAGCAAAGATATGGGCTGCAAATCGGGAAATACATAGAGATAGGAGACTGTGACAAAGGGCAGAGTATTATTACGCAGAATCTGTGAACGAGTATCTCGAAAACGGCGAAGATGGTCGAATGTTCATATGCTACTATCGTTAGCACAGACGGAAAGAGGTAGAAGGACAGTGAAACTACCACTAGAGCTAAATGGTTGGACGTCCACGACTCTTCACAGGAAGTGAGGTTCGGAGGTTTGTCTGCTCTGTAATGTAGAATAAATGGTGTGGTATCTCTGACAAAAGAGCACAATGCTGGTTCATGCACAGCTGTGGGCGCACATATATCATCGTACATGGAGCTCAGCAGCAGACCAACCCTACGTTTGCACAAGTTTCCTCAACGACATCGTCAGTTACGACTGCAGTGGGCACGAAACCATCGGGATTCATACGTCGAATCACCTGAGTACAAATGGCGGCCCTGCCAATGCACAGCCCTTTTATACCTTGTGTTCGCGATACTACCGCCGTCTATATATGGCTACCCCAGTGTCACCTCGGTGTCTGTACCACGGATGTCTGATTTTAGACGTTTTATAAACACTGTGTTTTGTATTTTGATTTGTTGTGTTTCGTTTAGTTTCGTTTCGTATGCGGAAGATAATGATACACGTTTGGAGGCATAAAGAACGGTGTGTATTACAGATTGGTTCTCTGGAATATAAGAGAAATTGCTGATACTTATTTCCAACGGTTCAGACGCTCTGCTGCCGCAGTTGCCTACCGAGGCATAAACATTAAATGCTATTGTAAAAAGATAATGCACGGGCATACATCTTAATAGGACAAAAACAATTATCCTGGAGCTTGGTTGGCAACTAATTTCCGTTGTTGCAGGGAATAAACTTTGATAACAGTCGCTGTATGAAATTATTGCTCCACGTGGGAGATCAGTGACTTGTAGACACGTAATTGAGAGATGTACTCGAACATTACTTACTGAGAACGCCTACAGAGTCATTCAATGGGCTGGCACCTTCTTTACCGCCTGTCACCTATTCACGAAGACAAAACCTATCACGCGTTTATTGGCTTAATATGTCGAGCAGGCTCTTTCTATGACGATGAAAAATTGTACGCGTCTGACATCCGTGCTTTCCAGTACGATAATTTATATACCACAGTTAACATTTAAATCACCGATACAGCTTTCCAATTACGGCAGCCACCTTTAATTCAATCGCGAAAGAAACTTCTGTAGCCATGACCTTATGAACGATTACTTATTTTCATAATTCTTCTTTTATCTTATGAACAGTAAAATATCCGTCGTCGTTTTTTTATGTGACTAGGAAGAAAACTTGTGGAATGAAATTGATATAACGAATGTTCAAACGAACAACAATGGAAGAAGTTATGTGAAATTCCATAGCTACATTAAACAGCAATACTACCACATTATCGTAACTATGTAGAACGTTGAAATTCTCTGTGTTCAGCACGACGATTGCGGACAGGTGTCAGGAGAAGTGTTTCCTTTCTGTATGTCATGACGATAACGACAGCGCGCGACAGATGCATGTCATGTACGTTTCTTCATTACCTGAAAGACAGGAATAGTTATCACCTAATAACTCTTTTAAAACAGTATAAATGACCATCATTCTGAAGCAAGCATATCTTCATGGATATTTTGCAAATCACATGTAAGTGCCTGGCAGAAGGTTCATCGCCTCTGTTATTCCATTCTCGAACAGCGCGTGGAAAAAATGAACGCCTAAATCATTCCTTGCAAGCTCTGATTTCCACGATTTTACTGTGATGATCGTTTCTCCCTATATAGGTCGGCGTCAACAAAATATTTTCTCATTCGGAGGAGTAAGCTGGTGATTGATATTTCGCGAGAAGATTTCGCCGCAACGAAAAACGCCTTTGTTTTAATGGTGTCCATCCCAAATCCAGTATCACATTCGTGACTCTGTGTCCCCTATTTCGCGATAATACAAAACGTGCTGCTCTTCGTTGAACTTCCTCTATGTACTCCATTAATCCTACCTGGTACTCATCCCAGACCGCGCAGCAGTACACCGAAAGAGGACGAACAAGCGCAGTACAGGTAGTCTCTTTACCAGATTTGTTACATTTTCTAATTGTTCTGCTACTGTAACGCAGTCTCTGGTTTGCCTATCCCTTGCTATGTGTTCTTTCCAATTTAAATGGTTCGTAATTGTAACTGCTAGGCATTTAGTTGAATTTACGGCCTTTAGATTAGACTGATTTATCGTGTAACCGAAGTTTAACGGATTCCTTTTAGCACTCAAGTGGATGACCTCACACTTTTCATTATTTACGGTCAATTACTAATTTTCGCACCATTTAAATATCTTTCCTAAATCTGTTTACAATTTGTTTTGATTTTCTGGTGAGTTTATTAGACAATAATCGACAGCATCATTTGCAAACAACCTAAGACGGCTGCTCAGATTGTCTTCTAAATTGTTTCTATAGATGAGCAAAGCTTTTTCTTGGGGAACGCCAGGAATCACTTCTGTTTTACTCGATGACTTTCCGCCAATTACTACAGACTATGCCCTCTCTGACAGGAAATCACGAATCCAGTTACATAACTGAGACGATATTTCATAAGCACGCCAATTTGAAATCCCTTGTCAAAAGCACACAATACTTCGTGTGTGTAAAGAACCACTGTGTGTTTCACAAGAACGACGTATTTTTAAATCCATGTTGACTGTGTGTCAATAGATTGTTATCATCCAGGTAATTCATAATGTCCGGACCCAATATATGTCCCAAAATCCTACTGTATATGGACGATAACCATATGGGCTGTAATTGAGTGGATTACTCCTAAAACATTTCTTGAATGTTCGTGTGACTGTACAACTTTCCGGTCTTCGGGTACGGATCTTTCGTCGAGCGAGCAGTTATATATCATTGTTAAGTATAGAGCTATTGCATCAGTGTACTGTGAAAGGAACCTAATTGGCATACAGTCTTGACCAGACGATTTGCTTTTATTAAGTGATTTAAATTGCTTCAATGCTCCTAAGATATTTTCTTGTAACTTACTCGTGTTGGCACCTGTTCTTGATTCGAATTCTGGAATATTTACTTCGTCTTCTTTGGTGAAGGAATTTCGGAAGGCTGAGTTTAAAAAACTCTACTTATAGCGCTGCCGTCGATAGTATTTCCATTGTTATCGCGCTAACATACTTCACATACGACCAGAATCTCTTTGGATTTTCTGCCAGGTTTCGAGACAAAGTTTCTTTGTGTAAACTATGAGAAGCATCTCGCATTGAAGTCAGCGCTAAATCTTCTGTAAAAGATCTTCAGTGATACGTTGCAGTATGGCTTGGTTTATTGATGTAACCGCTTACGTGGTTTCAGTATGATGGAGCGCCGGCACGCTTTGTACTCGATGTTAGGAACCAGAATAATGTACAGTTTCGACAACAGAGGATTGGTTATACTTCAAGTGTTGCTTGACCAGCTCGGTCAGCAGACATGACACCAATGAAATTCTTCTTCTTGTTGTTGCTTCTCTTCTTCTGGGGGCCTCCAGTCGATACGCATAGAGTCGTGATTGCTAGTGGTGTCCCGGGCGTGGAAGTACTACACCAAACGCCTGGCTCTCTTGGGCTGGTGAGACTGTCGACTGTGCGCCGCTGTGCACTCTGCCGTGACTCGTTTTTTTTTTTTTTTTTCAAACATTTGTGTGCCGCGGTCCAATAGCAGATTACTTAGACCTGCAAAAATACCCTCAAGTGAATATTACAATGCGAGAAACTGTGCGCAAATTCGAGGCGTAGTAACAGGAATAAAGTAATACAGTATCACAATTTAACATTCATTTTCGCAAGAAATATATGTAGTTTCACAGCTCAACTCTTTCATTCAAACAATTGCTTTCAAGCAGCACTAATTTCCAACAGCCACTGTTCTTGCACTAAGGTCGCAATGCATTTTATCTCCCATTCTTAGTCTCAAGCATTCACTAGCTACGCACAGTTGGCGGCATCAGCTTTGGAGTGCGCGATTTTGTCTTGCCGTCTGGTAGCACATATTTATTATATGGCCTGACTGGGTGGCCGTGCGGTGCTAGGCGCCACAGTCTGGAACCGCGTGACCGCTACGGTCGCAGGTTCGAATCCTGCCTCGGGCATGGATGTGTGTGATGTCCTTAGGTTAGTTAGGTTTAAGTAGTTCTAAGTTCTAGGGGACTGATGACAACAGAAGTTAAGTCCCATAGTGGTCAGAGCCATTTGATTATTACATATATGGCACGTTTCATGAAAACTGTAAGCAGCCCATTGTACTGGACGATAAGTGATATTTTTATTTTACCTGTGGATATAGGAAGACTCATGTATGATTTGTTAGTTCATTTTCATAAAGAATACACAGGTATCTTTGCACTGATGTAAGTACTAATAAAGTAGTATTTTAGGCGCTGGAGGGACTTCATGAACTACGAGCAATATGTGTCTTAAAATAAACTTAGATAAATACTTCATTACATCCAGCAACGTTTATTTCTTCGATAGAAATAATTAGAGCGGTTTTTTCTCACGCTTTTAAAGCACTGTTCGAGGTTGTTAGGCTGTGCCTTCAATTGCTTGTATACAATCGACGTTTCGATCCTTCTGCTGCATTCTTCTTTAGGATCTTCTGGTGTCTGTCGGTTAACTGAACTCCACCAAAGACCAGTGTCGTGTTCACTTATAAAAGGGAGTTTTTCCGTCCATTCCCTCCTCCTTCAATATCATCGTAAACAACAGAAAAATACTCCACACAGACTCGTGGAAGTTCCTGTACTAAAATAGCTACACTTAATGTAAAGGCGCTCAGTGAGTGCGAATTCTAATTTAGGCAGTTGAATCGCTAAGGGATACCCCAATCAACTGCGCCATAAGACGTTTATCATTTTTTCGAAGAGCTGAGTTGGTCAAAGCAAAGATATAGACTTTCACAATCCTAGTGTTAGTTTGAAAATCACAATGATTTAGATGCAATGTAATTTCCTTCTTCTTATTCATGAAGTGATTTATTCAGCCTGTTATAGGGGACCTGTAGCGTAACTTGTACTCCGAACCACGGTGAGACTTGGCATTTTCCACATATACACTGTTTCCGAGAAGTCCCTGTACCCCCATATATTGGAATACTCATATATAAAAACTGTGTCCCGCGGGTTTGCAAATGTGCCACCGTGCTTTACTCAGAGATCTACGTGTCTCTGTGTCCTCCTTGAAACCTTGCGGAGCATTTCAAATGTTATGCTTCGAAAAGCTCCCTCAGAACTTTAGCGCAATTCTCCAATAGCCTTCTATCTGCTTCAGAGTTCCCCTAATGCGTTTTGTGGCTTGATAAGGTCAGGGATTCGTGATGGTCATTTTAATGCGTTGCAGATGATGCTGAATTATGCCCAATCAAGCTGTCTCGAAACTGTCCATCAAGAAACTTACGCACCTGAATAGCATCCTGTGCTGGAGTTCCGTTCTGCTCTGCCCATCATGACTCACGAGTCTTTGTCTTCGAACTCAGGCTTCAACCACATGAATAACATGTCAGAATAATAATATCCATTCAATTACGCCCCCAAAAAAATGACATACTCTTTAGAACATATAGTCAGAACAAGTATCGTGGTGCTATTCCGGACCATATCATAACGTGAGACGGGATATTTTCCAATAATTATAAGTAATGTTGATTTTCTTTGGACGGGAAAACCATATTTCTCTTGTATCAAGGGCGATTTATCACACATTCAATAGAAAATAATACTCTTAAGCGAGATATGGGTTTTGAAAATTGTGACCTTGTAGCACAGACGTTTTTGTGGCGAACTCTATCTTCACCCTGATCGGTGAGGTTATTTCTGTGGTCCCTGGCATTTCGTCAACAGTTTCTTAGTTTTCACCTTCGACTTATAGGGACAAGTAATCATTGGCCGATGCCCCACGCCGTATTTCGGCAATCAGGTCATTCGTCTGTTCGGTTGGTCCTTGTGTTCTAGCGCCTTCGTATATGCTTTTTCCACATTCCTCCAAACTTTTCTAATTATTTTGGAAGTCTTCCTGACTGACTCATCATCCAGTTCTAATTTAGGAATCTAAATGTCAAATGGAGATGGCATTTTCCTCCTGTACTCACCTCAAATGGCGACAAGCCCGTTGCAGTATGAACTTTCCAATTATACGTACACTGTACAAAGATAAATAGGCGTCTCAATCGCAGTGCCTGGAACCTATGTAATAGCTCAACATCTTCGCAATTGTCTAGTGCACGTGTTCCTTTCTTCCATTAGTCTACGGATGAAACGGACTCATCTGTAACTTCCACATAGGCAACACGCGGCATAGTTGTGTCATTAAATACGAGACAAAATTCGTAACCTGGATATCCAGTTGTTCACTGCGCTACAAGTATTAGCCCGTTGGTCTGGCATTGGTACCATTGCCAAAAACCGAGGCAAACGATCGATGATCGCGGGAATGTACCCTTTTTCTGCAGGTATTTTATTATATGGACACAGGACATCCAACCCTTACATAGAAAATGGATTGTACGTCTCTGCTCCATGTCTTTGTCAGATAACTCATTCACAAATGTCGGTGTAATCCTTTCGTTTCCAATCTTTTTTAATGTGGTCATGCATTGTTGACCACAGTACTTTAATAGTAATAAAAATATATTTATTTGTCAAATTGTACAAAGGAAGGAGGAATAATGGGACTCCCACATACTCTTCGGAAAGCACAACGAGAGGGAGCGGGAAGGAACGAAATCCTTTCGGAAACAGATTCTTTAACTGCCTCAGCAGACGAAGCATTTGTGATTGCCTAACATCTTGGGCGTAAATCCGCGCAGTGAATATTCCGTATAGGAGAACTAGAGCGGAACAGAGATTGTTCCGATGGAACATAAACGGCCGTCGGCGTCCACTTTTCACTTACACTAATTTACACGTTTCGCCAGCTAACTAATAATTTTTCATTCAACTCCAAAAGGCGTATGAACTCTTACAAGACTAAATCATGTACATAGTCAATAGAAAACATTCTCGGGGATTACTGTAATGAGGCACATGTTATAAAATTCGCATTCTGTAGTTGTGATGGAGTTGTTAGATACGTCAGCTACGCCAGTTCTACCTAAATATATATTCACTTGATGCTACAACAAAATTTCAAATTTATTTGCAACGATCAGGTGGAATATGAGGTTCCGTCATTTCAAAAGCGACCCAGTAGCTGAAAACTAACTACCGTGAGGCAAACATCGTTTCGCTTCGATGAACGAGCGCGAGAGTGAACATGAAAGTCCATTGGCAGAGTGTGGCGCCTCGATGTTTACTCGCATAAATAAAAATGAAGGAGGAAGTCAGGGCTAGGCCATGTCGAAGAAGAGGTTATTAGAGAAGGGGGCAAAAGTTAGAATGGGAAGTAGATTGGCCAAGTCTTTTCCAAAGGAACCATTCCGGCATTCGCGTAAGTGAATTAGAAATTCCACGGAAAATCTAACTTTTTATGGTTACGGAAGTATTTGAACTTTGCTGCTTTAGAATGCGAGTCCAGTGTTCTAAGCAGCGAATTTCCCGCTTGGTATGTACAAAGAAAATAGTAAACAGAACACAGCAAGTCACTCTTAACGGAGAGAAGCTACAGACATAAAAGTAACTTCAGACGTACACCAAATGAGCGTCACAGGACCATTACTTCTCACAGTATATACAAATCACCTAATAGATAACGTCGGAATGTGCATTAAGTTTTTGTATTCAAAGAGGTCACGTCGTTAAAAAATTGTAGCAAAACGCAGGGATACCTGAAGACGATAACTGCTGGCAGCGGTGGTCACGGGAATGTAAGGTCGCTAGAAAACCGGGCTCCGGTTCATCCTGTTCAGCATATGGCTCTGCGTGTAGCAGCTGTAGTAGTAGTAGTAGTAGTACATCTGCAATAGCAACCTGAGCAGCACTTGACACCACACTGGCACAACGAACTGTTTTTGATAAGATTTTTGCGAAAACAGCGATCTTGTAATCTATAAAAAAATTAATGAAAAATCTGTCTTGATCGCGATGATTATTTTATTAAAATGACCAGTTTCGGCCTAGGCTTAGGCCATCTTCAGACAGCACTATCAGCTGAAGTTGACGATGCGTGAAACAGACAGTGGACCTCAGTCGCTGAAACTGCTGTTCCATGTATCGTCAACTTGAGCTGATGGTGTTGACTGAAGATGACCTAAGCTTAGGCCGAGACAGTTCGTTTTAGTAAAATAACCATAGCGGTCAAGACTGTTTTTCACTGATTTTACAAAGAACTGTTACAGATCGGTTACTTCAAGGGCAGCTCCGAGACAGACGCCCTGTAGCGTGCATTTCACTGACCTCAAACCAACGCCGTTGACGACTTCGGTGGTGTCAAGCGAGAGCTCATTTGAGGTCAGGATGGAGGTCTGTTTTCTGATGAAATCTGGTTCTACCTCGGTGCCAGGGATGGCCTTGTGTTGATTACATGGAGGCCATTTGAGGACCAGCAATCAACCTGTCTGTGTGCTAGGACCCACACCTGGAGCTCTGGTATCGGACGGGGTGCCGCAGTGGTTAACACACCGGAATCGCATTCAGGTGGACGACGGTTTAAAGCCGCGTCCGGTCATCCTGATTCAGGCTTTCCTCGATTTCCCTAAATCGCTTCAGGCAAATGACTGCTGGTTTCTTTTATTACATTACAAAGTTTCTTCCCCATCCTTCCCTGATCCGAGCTTGTGCTCCGTCCTTAAGGACCTCGTTGTCGACGGGATGTTAAAAACTTATCTCCTCCTCCTCCTCCTTGGGACTATGTTCTGAGGTGCGACTTTCTATGGCGGCAGGGCCACTCTAGTGGTCGTCTTACACAACCTGTCTACAAAACTGTACGTCAGTCTGGTGATGAGTCCTGTTATTCTGCCATTCGTGAACAGAACTCCAGGGGTATTTTCCAACAGGATAACGCTCACACATATACCGCTGTTGTAACCCAATACGCTCTACAGAGTGTTGACATTTTGCCTTGGCTTGCTCCTGCCACAGATTTCTCTCCGATCTAGCACATATGGGGCATCATCGGACGACAACTCCAGCCTGTCCCTGTATTGAATGACAAACTGC
Organism: Schistocerca gregaria; assembly: GCF_023897955.1. Taxonomy (NCBI): domain Eukaryota; kingdom Metazoa; phylum Arthropoda; class Insecta; order Orthoptera; family Acrididae; genus Schistocerca; species Schistocerca gregaria. The sequence continues at coordinate 442,692,562 of NC_064920.1, forward strand.
AACAATAATGACACTCATCCCACAAACTGACATCCGGCACCTGTACAATACATAATGCATGCACGTTTGCATCCTTGCATTCAACATTGTGGTGGTTACTGCTGTTATTAATGTACCAGCATTTCACATTTGTAATGGCTTATCTCGCGCATAAATTAATCCATGATCTTGCCATGTTAATCAGTTAAAAATGTTGCCGGGACAAGTATATTCCAGGAACTTCATTACCCTACGTTAATTATCTTTTAGCGTTGCGGTTTTTTTCCTTCTTTGTATTTATATAGTGAAATGCGTGCGATGAATCGATCGCATCGGACACTGACAAAAAAAAAAGAACGTATTTACGTGTTATCTGCTGATCAATCTATCATAAACTGACATTACTGGAAAATATTCTCTTGTAAACGATATTGTTTGTCAAAAAGCGTCACAGAGCGAGATGGTGCAGTGCTCTGGATTCGCTTTATGGCGAACGACAGTTAGAGCCCCCGTCTGGTCATCCAGTGTTGGGTTTCCTCTGATTTCTCTAAACCGTTTCATACAAGTCCCGGAATGGTTCCTTCCCCATCCATTCGTAATCCGAGCATGTGCACTGTCTCTAAAGACAGCGTTTTTGACGGGACGCCAAACTCTAATCTTCCTTCCCTTCAAAACATGTATATGTTTGTGGGGCATTCCATCTGCATCACGTATCTCATAAAACTACTAATAGAGTATCCGACATTGTCTTTCCTTATACACTTTAAGAACAGCACATTCTTCATTGTATTTTAATTTACTTCTCTCTTACTGCTTTACGGGGAATATAAATGTCAAATAGTTTGTGAGTGCAGTTCCACAGTTTTGACACTTTGATTAGCAAGGAAAACAATTAAATCTAGCAATAATGTCTCTTATTTAAGTAAATGCATTCCTAACATTGCAAAATGATCTTTCTGTTTGTTTCAGGTAAGTGTCCGAGGTCTAATTGTGGGTTTTGCTGAAGTAATCCGTTAAGGGAGGTCCTTATGTTTCCAAAGAATACTGAATGTCGACGAAAGGTAAATCAGTTCTCCCTATGTCTCCTTCTTTTGCGACTCTTTCTCTGTTGCCCCTTTCATGCACACACACACACACACACACACACACACACACACACACACACACACACAAAGTACGTACTTGCTCTTTATCAGCATGCAGTTTTGGCATAAGTAATCTTGATATAAGTTGTTAGATGAACAACGAGAAGCAGCTGTATTAGCTCTCTACCAAGTACTGCTTGAGAGCGATATAATTCTTCTATGATGATTATGAATAAGCATTTCTAGATTTAGAGAATGCTTTTAACAATGTTGAACGTATTACACTCTTTGGAATTATGAAGGTGTCAGAGATAAAACTCAGGGAATGAAATGTTATTTACAACTTGCACAGACACCACACAGCGGCTACAATAGTCGAAGGATATGAAAGGGAAGGAGTGGATGAAAAATGTATTCGAACGGTGTTGTTGCCTACCCCCGATGTTGTTCGGTCTGCACATTAAACGAGCATTAAAGGAAGCTGGAAGGAGAAAAACTGGAAGGGACTTAAAGTCCAGGGAGAAGAAACAAAAAAAAAAGTGAGGTTTGTCGAGTGCATTTTAATTCCGTCACAGACGGCAAGGATTTGGGAGCTGTTGAACGGAATGAATAGTCTCTTGCAAAGAAATTGTGAGACGAACGTCAAAAAAAAAAAAAAAATTGTGGAATGTAACGAATAAAATCAGATGATACTGAGGGAATTAGATTAGAAAACAAGGCACTAAAAGCAGTCGACCGATCTGCTACTTGGACAGCAAAGTACCTGATGGTGGCTGAAGCAGAGATGATATGAAATGTAGACGCAACAACAAGGAAAGCATATTTGAGAAACAGGAATTTGTTAACGTCTAATATAAAGATGAGTGTGACGAAACGTTTTCTGAAGGTATTTGTAATAAGTGTAGCATTATATAGAAGTGAAACATTTACTATAAACAGTTCAGACAATAAGGGAATAGAAACTTGGAAATTGGTGTTATAGAAGGATGCTGAAGATTAGATGGGGAAATTGTAAACTGTAGTTTTTGATAACATTTCTCGAGGAGAAAATCGATTTTTCTCAGTACTTTAAAATGAACTTAACCAGTCTCGGCCATAAGAAAGCTTTATTTTTATGGTTGCCGATGTCAGTCAGTTTCTGGCCAGACCTCATACTGAAATATGAACATGGAATGGATTTAGAGGGATGTTTCAAAATAGTAGTAACATATAAAATGCATATTATATAGCAATTAATAAAAGAAATAGTTATTATTTCCTCTTTTATTGTTAACGACATCATCGTGTAACTCCGACAGCCTTCGTAGTATATTTTCTTCTGTAATTTTTCGAAAATCGTGGATACAGACTGATAGTGAATAAGTAAAATGTAATGCTCATTGTGTTGCTGTCTCCAATTTATCGAAAACCGTGGATACTGAGTTATAGTGAGGAAGTAAAATGTAATGCTCATTGTGTTGCTGGTTTGATTTCTCCACGCTAGTCTGTCCTGAACAAATTTTTGCCCTCTGAGTGACTGGCGACTGTCTTGATAGTCTTTCTCCCGTCGTTAAGGCTTCCAACGTATGTTTTTAATGTGACGTTTGGCGTTAAGATCTATGTGATTTTTCATAAATGTTTCAACATTTTATTTTTTACGCGATATCAGTCATGCCTTTGTGAAGAACGTTTCTTCCAGGTGTTGACAGAGATGCCTCAGGATGATAGGTTTAACTGTAAGCCCAGATGTTGACCATTTAACTTTACGCTTGGCTTTCTGATGTTAAGAATAAAATACAGCTTTAGTAGTCTGTGGTTAGGTATCCACGTGACCTTAGTTGGCATTTCATCGGAAGGAATTCGCGCTAAATATGCTACCTTCCGCAGTGCTTCGACGTTTGGCACAAAATATTTCCATATGATTTTAAGAATTGGCTAGACGTATTTCCTGTGAAAGCTGACCAGATGTCTGATGTCGTCGTCTCTACACATGCTCCAAATCTCGAAGCCGTACAGTTGAGTACTCCATCTGTTTGATTGCTGTTTCCGTGGGGTACCCATATCTTTGGTTTAATGTGATTCCTATAAGTTGGTACGTCGTCACTTCTTAATACCGATGCTGCTCTGGTAGTTTCCTTGGTAATTCGGTTTTGCTACAAAAATAGCGCCAGGCTAAGAAGTGCTGGAAACACTGCTTGAGTCTTTGCATTAAGTGAGCCATGAGGCAGGTATCAACATCATAGCGGGTTTTACTTTCGACTATAACCTGTAATATGTCTGGGACGCGTTTGTCACATTTTGGGCATTTCACTTCTTGAGGGCATCATTCATCGGACGGGTAGCGGAAGAATTGTAAATTATATATACAAGCCTTCCTCGTGATTGTCTATCACTGGAAACCGTATCAAAATTCCTACAGAGACTAATCTTTAAATACAGATGGAAAAACGAGGCGGGAGACCCCAAAATATGTAATAGCGATGAAACACATATCCTTAGTGTAGCGCGTCCGTGGTCTATTACTCGAGGAACTACTAGGAGCCCTGCGAAGATGCTCACTCGGACGTAGCCATTGGTTGACTAGTATTTATGACATATTGAAAATAACCAAAGAATCGAAACCAATGTAGACACTAAAGAAATGTGTGAGTCTTGGATGATAACCTTCTACGCGTAAATTCATCGTTAGGAAGGCACCAGAATAAAGTTTTACTGTTTCTTAAGGTATTTCAAAACCTTCTTTGCATTTACTAAAATGCATACGTGTTTCAGTTTATTCAACTGACTCAGTGATCGTCAAACGTTTTTTGCTCAAGTGCCAGTACTGATATTGTGGGACAACACTGCCGCAAATGACCGATCTTATTGTCAGCTGGTAACCTACATAAATTAGTATGTTACGACACCCCTCCCCCCAACAGACTAGATAAGTACTGATCGTTAAGAGCCGGCCGGCACTATTCGGAACACTTGGTGTCAGCTGCACTGTTTCATCCACAGCGACGCTAAATTTGTGACGCTGTAATTGCCTGACGAAGTGTTGTGCCGTGTGTCTGAGCGGATGATTCATTGATTAATAACAGTAACGGTACTCATATTTAAATACATCATGCAAAATGAGACACGATTACTTGATGTCTACTAAATGTTTTGAAAGTAATTTTTCTTCTATCAATTGCGCTGTATTACAAGAGCCTTTAAATTTCATATCCTTGCGACAAATATTTGCCGCATTTGGCGATGACAATCGGTATAATGCCCATTCACAAGTCCATATTACTTTCATTTGACATTTATACCGCAGCAGGCGAACGGTAAAAGCCCCGCACGCCAGTGATTTGTCAGTGCTGGAAGACAACAGAATGTCCTCCCTATCATACCTCCTGAACCCGCAGTGATCGCGTTAGTACTTACATCTCTACCCTGAAGTAAGCGGCCAACTTTACTTAGCGCATGGTCCATCTCACCAACGTCAGCAAAAAGTAAGAAGTCTTAAAATATTATTGTCTATGTATTGTTACTCAGCACGAAAATAAAACTTAAAAAGCTCTTAACGTTATGTAACGTTTGTGGGTTCGATTGTCAGTTGCTAGGTACGTATTACAGTCATAAAATACGGCTGAAAACTGCGGCCCGCGCGAATATTTTATTCGGACCACAGTCTGATGGCTATTTGCCTAAATTATGGAAAGTGAACGCAGATTCTCTTACATCCGTCTGCATGTACATTTTACAATTTCTTTTGCGTTTGGCACTGCTGTTTTCGACCTTATTTCACTTTGATATTTGTCTGTACAACTGTCAGAGGAACGCAAATAAGCATTAGTGGTGCACTTTTTAGTCGTATTTTACGTGAGGAAACGTGTAATGCTGCCATTAAAAGTGATACTAGGCCAAAAACATCAGTGGCAAGCGACTGTTATGTTTTATATGAATAAAACGAAAGGCATGTGGTAAAATAAATACGCATTTGTAGCAGCTGCAAAGACGGATTTGAAATACCCTTAGTAGTTGGAACTATGGACAGAAACCACGGATACCATGGCCACATGAATGAATAACTTACTGTTTCTGTTCGCTATTGACCATATTGGATAATGATCATTCAGAATTAGTGATGGTAATACTTAATGTATAAACGGAGAGCAACGTTGACCGTGTAAGGCCCGAACGCGTCTCGAGCAATGCGGGTGTCGTGTGAGAAGACTTCCTGCTGCTAAGCCGTGCGATTGTCTGACACACATTCTTATCGTTCTTTGAACCCATCACTCTGCTCAATTCAAAACAGCTGCTCTCACATGTTCGTGCGATAACAACTTGCATAGCGGAACGTGAGGCGGCACTCTGCAGACTTGGGATGGCACAGTTTGTGCCGTAGAGATGCGCAACTCCTTTTGAGCTGAAAGATTTTTTTTCCCCACATGAAGGCGCAACCTTCCACATTCCACACATTTGCTACTGGAAACGATTCGTTTCAGAAAAGCGACTACTGTGGATCTCTGAGTGTCGAGATGGTCATACTTCTAACAGGGCAATAACTTTTCCGCTGAGATCGACACAGTCGCCACCAAGGTAGGAAATAAAAGGCACTAGAAAATTATCTGCAGATATTTTCCTCATAAATATGGGAGGGATGGAGACCTCAGACGATTAGACACACAGTCCGAAGCTCGTGGTCGTGCGGTAGGATTCTCGCTTCCCACGCCCGCGTTCCAGGGTTCGATTCCCGGCGGGGTCAGGGATTTTCTCTGCCTTCTGATGACTGGGTGTTGTGTGATGTCCTTAGGTTAGTTACGTTTAAGTAGTTCTAAGTTCTAGGGGACTGATGACCATCGATGTTAAGTCCCGTAGTGCTCAGAGCCATTTGGGCCATTTTTCAATTAGACACAATTACTTCTCTCTAAAAGTAAAAGCTGGCATTTGCTGCCATTCTAGCAAGCTTTTAACTGAAGCGGTAAAAAAGCCAAAGACTAAGGTTCGAGTCAAATCGGTATATGTTCTTAGGTTGGGTGTCTACTATCAAACTGCTTCAGGTACGGACTACGCTCCATGTGTGCAATATTCGAGGTGATGGCTGTTGCAAACGAACAAACTCCGCTCCTTAGTGTGCTCGCTGAGCGGACATATCTCCACAGCTATCGGAAGCTAGCGCTTAATGTTGGTACGTTGTATTATGGTAGATTACAGAGACTCTTCGCTTCATTGACAGGCAAATTTGAGTGATGATAGATGCAGACATTATTTCACCAATTAGGTGGACTTTATAGAGCAGCCGGAAGTGGCTAGTTAGTTTAAGTAGTGTGTGAGACTAGGGACCGATGACCTCAGCAGTTTGGTCCTTTGGAATCCACAAACACTTGAACTTCATAAAGATGTTATGTAACTGCGTCAGTTTTTGGGCTTATTTTATGTTTGGCACCTCCATTTATTTAAAATAATGATACCATGTACCGGAAAGCCGTATCACTTCAGTGCAAATTTTCTTTATGATGAGATTTTTTTTACCAGTGAAGATAGCTTTACAAGCTAGCTGGATTTATTTAAAATTTACGTGGAAGACATCTTGCTTTGAATCTATATCCTATTAATATAAAAAGCTTAACATTCTACGGTATTGATTCTATTGATACATCCCGATTACTGTGAAACTCTACCTTTTGGCTACTCAAAACAAAAAAAAACTGAAAGTTGCACTGAGATTCCAAGAACAAATCCACACTATGTTCTTCCCCAGACAGCGTATAGCGAAGTTATTGCGCTTTCCTTTAGGTTTATCTGAGAATAAGTTAGGGAGCGGAATACCTTGAGCGGAGCTTGAAACGATCCTGTTTCACGTTCGCGACGCGTATTCACTTGTTGCACTAACGGGTAGCCCAGTGTTTTGAATATGGTGGGTATGCAGGTCTTCAATGATGATCCGTAACGTGCCACACAACTACTAGAACGATTGGCATTGCTATTTACTTTGATACAAATGTAATAAGTACCAGAACCACAACAACTGCTATCGCTTTTCATCCATCAGACGCGGAAGAGTACCGAAATTTTACCTTCCCGGTCAAGAGTTCATATTCGCAGTGATACAAGCAGCGCATCCACTACAAACTCTCAAAGAATGTATAGTTCGAAAACATTTGTATATGATATGGATGTCAAGGTGAATATTTCTGACATCGTACCATTATTGGTTACCAGATCATGCGCCGGGTTTTCCAGTTTAAAACCTTTGAGTACTAGAATGAAATTTTCACTCTGCAGTGGAGTGTGCGCTGATATGAAATTTCCTGGCAGATTAAAACTTGGTGCCGGACGGAGACGAACTCGGGACCTTTGCCTTTCGCGGGCAAGTTCTCTAAAGCACTAGAGGTCCCGAGTTCGAGTCTCGGTCCGGCACACAGTTTTAATCTGACAGGAAGTTTCTCTGAGTAATATCTTACATCAGTCCAAGAGATCGTTACGTTAATCTTGACTAACCCTTGGCGTTGTTTAAAAAGAGGAGGCAGGACTTGATTCACTCTCGTCTTACATACATACGTGAGACACAATAGGCTCTCTTCACGGAGAGCATCGCAAATGCAAGAATTAAGATAACCTATTCTATCAGCGAGGTTGAATTCCCCTTCAAGGTTTTTCAGCCCACAGTGTGGTGCGACTAAACTTTTAGTCTTAGAAGCGCAATTGCATTTTAAGACATGCATTTGCTTACTGCGACTGGACCACAAATATTGTCATTCCGTCGTGGATACAATGGGAGTCTTCTCTCCGAATTTTGCGAAGTTTTCGTTTCAGAAAATCATAACTGGGAAACTATTGGATTATGGTTTGTTTAAGACGGTTAGCAACTCTCAAAGTCTTTTACTGATACGTCAGAATTTCAGTAGGCGCACCAGTCATTACTCTAGAACATCAAGGCCATATCCGAGTTCTGCCGATGTACAGGTCAACATTGCACGGTCAACAGTTCTGATTGCTACATTGATTCGTGCACGAAAGGTAGACATGTCACTGACCGAGGCTGTGCACACGCGATCTTCGACGTAACCCAACAAAGAGAAGTCTAATGGTGTGTCATCGGGCGAGCCCGGGGACCATGCGATGGGACCGTCATGACTTACCCAGTTTCTGAATAGCTGATATCGCTTCCTCCAATCCGCATGTTGCACGAAAAATTGATTTCTGGGGGTTGCGTTCAGACTCAGCTTGCCATTTGTCAATACGTATTAGGGAAACAGGACGTCGTCCACTCGAGGGAGATCTTTGATAGTGGCTGTTCTATTTTCCAGTGATGTCCATCCATACTGCCAATTCCGCAGTACCGATGTCACAGATTTAGATTATGTATATTAGATGACACATTGCGTCTTCTCCTGGTCTGTGGCCATTTTGATGCACTCCAAGTCAAAAAAACTTTGAAAGCTGCTAAATACACTCCAGGAAATGGAAAAAAGAACACATTGACACCGGTGTGCCAGACCCACCATACTTGCTCCGGACACTGCGAGAGGGCTGTACAAGCAATGATCACACGCACGGCACAGCGGACACACCAGGAACCGCGGTGTTAGCCGTCGAATGGCGCTAGCTGCGCAGCATTTGTGCACCGCCGCCGTCACTGTCAGCCAGTTTGCCGTGGCATACGGAGCTCCATCGCAGTCTTTAACACTGGTAGCATGCCGCGACAGCGTGGACGTGAACCGTCTGTGCAGTTGACGGACTTTGACCGAGGGCGTATAGTGGGCATGCGGGAGGCCGGGTGGACGTACCGCCGAATTGCTCAACACGTGGGGCGTGAGGTCTCCACAGTACATCGATGTTGTCGCCAGTGGTCGGCGGAAGGCGCACGTGCCCGTCGACCTGGGACCGGACCGCAGCGACACACGGATGCACGCCAAGACCGTAGGATCCTACGCAGTGCCGTAAGGGACCGCACCGCCACTTCCCAGCAAATTAGGGACACTGTTGCTCCTGGGATATCGGCGAGAACCATTCGCAACCGTCTCCATGAAGCTGGGCTACGGTCCCGCACACCGTTAGGCCGTCTTCCGCTCACGCCCCAACATCGTGCAGCCCGCCTCCAGTGGTGTCGCGACAGGCGTGAATGGAGGGACGAATGGAGACGTGTCGTCTTCAGCGATGGGAGTCGCTTCTGCCTTGGTGCCAATGATGGTCGTATGCGTGTTTGGCGCCGTGCAGGTGAGCGCCACAATCAGGACTGCTTACGACCGAGGCACACAGGGCCAACACCCGGCATCATGGTGTGGGGAGCGATCTCCTACACTGGCCGTACACCGCTGGTGATCGTCGAGGGGACACTGAATAGTGCACGGTACATCCAAACCGTCATCGAACCCATCGTTCTACCATTCCTAGACCGGCAAGGGAACTTGCTGTTCCAACAGGACAATGCACGTCCGCATGTATCCCGTGCCACCCAACGTGCTCTAGAAGGTGTAAGTCAACTACCCTGGCCAGCAAGATCTCAGGATCTGTCCCCCATTGAGCATGTTTGGGACTGGATGAAGCGTCGTCTCACGCGGTCTGCACGTCCAGCACGAACGCTGGTCCAACTGAGGCGCCAGGTGGAAATGGCATGGCAAACCGTTCCACAGGACTACATCCAGCATCTCTACGATCGTCTCCATGGGAGAATAGCAGCCTGCATTGCTGCGAAAGGTGGATATACACTGTACTAGTGCCGACATTGTGCATGCTCTGTTGCCTGTGTCTATGTGCCTGTGGTTCTGTCAGTGTGTTCATGTGATGTATCTGACCCCAGGAATGTGTCAATAAAGTTTCCCCTTCCTGGGACAATGAATTCACGGTGTTCTTATTTCAATTTCCAGGTGTGTATTTTACAACAAACCACAATTCTCTCTCTTTCTCTAATAGTTTCCAAGATATGACTTTTTGAAATAATAGCGTGACTTTATGTATACCCTGTTACAACGTATGTCATTTTAAGTCTATTTTAGTTACCTATAAATGCGAAAGAATAATTAAACTGAAAAGATATTGCAGTTGAGTACTCGGTTGGTCGAAAAGATTCAAACACTGTTCTCTATTTCAGAGAGCAATAAAATTTAATTACATCTCTAGAGATCATTCCATGATAAGATAGTTATATAGGGCTATAAAGTTAAAATTACTGGTGCTCGATTTGAGTACTGGAGGAAATTGAATTTAAACAGTCGAGAACGGTAGTGACAAAGTACTGCAATAACACCACCAAAGCAAAGTATTGGATTTTTAACCTATTTTGGGTTTAAAATAGCGGGCAACTTATTAATATCAGTGATTCTGAAGGATGAAACATTTAATGTAAAAGCAGAAGGGTGTAACTAGGAGCAGGGGAAGGCAACTAGCAAAAATATGTGCTTCCGCATATCGAACTCGCATCCTGCCCCTCCAAAGAAGCAGAAGTGACTCTTCAGTGCCACTTTCAAGAAAACTAGAAGTTGTAAAGGGTACTGGGCAATAGCAAGTGTACCAATTGATATAATTCATGATATATCAAAACTGTTTCGTCATTCACAGTCCCCAGCTCAGATCAAGGATAGGGATGTGAAGGGATTGTGTATGTAATTGTAAACCTTTTGTATTGAACTTACGAAGGTTCAAGGACGATAAACTGAAAGCTTTCCTCCAGCCAGTGTAGTACCACGGTATTTGTCGACTACACGGTAATCAGCACCAGGACCTATATAACACATCACTTGGTATAAATGTGTGTGAATTACTAAGGTACCAAACTGCTGAGGTCATCGGCCCCTAGACTTACACACTACTTAAACTAATTAACGCTAAGAACAACATATACACACACACACACACACACACACACACACACACATGCCCAAGGGAGGACTCGAACCTCCGGCGGGAGGGGCTGCTGCTTGGTATACAATTTCGTTGCAACATATTTCTGATGGCCGATTTTCCTTCGTTGTGTTTATTGTCGCCTACTTTCTTTACTGTTAATCGTGTATTTCCCCGCTATTATCTTCATGTGGTCGCGACAGATTACATTATGCTTGTGTTTGTGACACAATATAGAGAAAGGCTGTTTGTTACACCTTTGACCTGTATCTGCGCTTCGCAGTAATCAGCGACAGAGTGAGCGAACGGTAAAGTACACTCAAGTTTCATAGCAGGAAAATGAAGCCTTTCTTATCGGCTGGAGATACTATGTTACGTTTTGACCTCTACGATTTTGATTTTATTCTACCATATAACGTGTGGAAGTAATTGGAACTGCACTCCTACGTCCTATGACTCTGCAGGCGAAGAGAAGGAAATGAAAAAGATAAAAAAATATAATCAGTCTTTGTCAAACCTCAGTTTACGCACGAAGGTGTATTTTCAACCAGCACGAGGCCCTTTAGGCCGATCATATTTTTTTGTAGCTACTTTTCCAGTGTTACAATTATTATTTCTCTATCCGCATACAGTAATTTCTTATCGACAGCTTACTTTGCGATAGCACATTGCTTACAATCATCACGATTTGAGCTGGGCCGGTTTCCGCTTCCTGCCCCCTTTTAAGATTTACAAATTGTTTGAGCACACAATGTGTTTTCTCTCTTGGGTAGCTGTATGGCACGTCATGCGGCGAGTTTTTAAGGCGTGTGCAGCTATCGTCAGGGAATAAGCTAATAAACGAGGTACTTCAGTTTTGTTGCATATTATACTGCATGCGGTAAGAGTGGTTCTATCCGGAGAAACTTTACTACTTAGTCACAGACCACAGCAATGAAACACTATACAACCTTCGTATCTCACTTACTGCAACACTGAATCCAACAGCGATTTAGTGTCTCTGACGTGTCGTCTTTTCATGTATTTACCGATAAAAGCACTGCTGATTAATGGTTCCCTGCTCTTAATGAACAAAGTTCTAAAATGGTGAAATACTGTATTAGCAGGAAAGAGGACGTCGGTATGTATGAAATGCGTTTCTACTGTGTTAAATCGCACTGAGTTTGTTGTTGTTATGAGCTCTATAATGAGACAAACATCTAACATGTTGTCCTACTTCAAATTAGAACTTAACGACCCCTTGTCACAAACGCCCGTAGCTGTTACGCTTGTCACCGAGGAATAACACTGCATCCTATCAGCTGTTTCGTTTCCACAGGATATTACTTTAGTGTCTCATTGCGTCCCCAGCACTGAAATTTTCCATGACCGTTGTTTCCAAATTCTGACCGTAAACTGGAAATAGCAACACTGTACACATGACTTCAAGCTCACTTTTACGCTAATTAGTAAGCGATAATTTCTTATTATATTGTGTAGGCTTTCACGGCCGGAGTCTTCAGTAATTAAAACTTCCGGGCTAAGAGGCCGTGGTCCAATAGTAGAAATACTTCTCCCTGACGTTTCGTTGCCAGCTGCGGGCAACATCATCTGAGGTGAGTCTACAGACAGACAACAGAACCAATGAAATGCTACGCCCTTCGCCTTCCCAATTCATGATATACCTGATTTATGATTTATCACCACGATGATAACACACAGATGTTTGGTGGAACAAAATAAGAAAGGGTGCCGACCTTCAAATGATAGTAGCCTCTTAAAAGTTCCAGCAGTTGCACAGAATATCCTCAATGAACGTAGTACAGCAGAAGTTCCTTACCTTCACAATTTTCAGTTATAACTATAAGAAGAATTTGATTTCACAGTTAGAGAACCCAATTCAATCATTTCTTTTCATGGTGAGGTGATTAAGCAACAGTTTCGAATTCCATTCCAGGTTCCAGGCTTCAGTAATAAAATTATATGAAATCAAAATATTATGAAGAAATTCATTGTAAGGGAACTTAAATCAGAAGAATTTATTTTAATTTACTAGACAAACTTCTACCTCCCGCTATTGGTATCATAGGTAGTTGATGAAACATTCCCTTTGTATTTTTAGCAGCAGCTGGTACGGAGGACAGATTTCTTAATGTTGATTCGAAACTATCACGCCACACGCAAGAAGCATGCCCATTCATATCCAAATAGTGACAGTTCGAATACGTTACATTAAAAGTAGCTTAAAATCGAAGGAAAAATGCAATGACTTCTCAGATACAAAAATTTGCAAAAGAACAATCGCCGTTACCATGGTAAAGAACGCACTGCAGTAATATGTATTCACGGAATTACATCTTCTGCCATGGGGAACTCTACTGTGGTGGCACTTCTTTTTCTGTACAGTGCCATGAAAATCGCTTATAAATTGCAGGTGCTTGTGCCCGTTAATTGGTGCATAAATAATAATGTTTTCCGTGTTTGTCCTGACTACGGACAGAGGTGATCCAAAACAGCGCAGGGCGTTTCGTCTCGATTCATTTAGTAAGCGTTATCACATCCCGGAGATGCTCGTAAATCCAGTAGCGATCAGTGCAAGAGAGGCGTCGTGAATGAGGCTGTACTTTTCTGTTAAGACAAGAGTCAAGCAACATAGTACTCACTGCTACACATATCTCTCGAAATCGCCATAGCAAAGTTTTTGCAATACACATTGTCATCTTCGGAATTTCTACATGTTTTGCTCGTTGAAATACATCGTTGAATTGACACTGAGTCGGATTGTACGTTACTCTGATTTAAATGGTGTTGTCGTGTTTTAAGTGTTCGTTATGACGTTAGAACAGTTCAATGATGCGCTTGTCCTCATCAGATTCGACAGCAACTGTAGGACAGGTGGACATGCTAACGTCGCAAGCGTTAGATAGAGAAAGAATATGCGGATATTTAATGGATATTTCAGTATGTAAAGCGAGAAGAAAATGTAATATTCATGGGGAATTGGAATTTGGATGTAGGGGAAGGAACAGAAGAAGGGCTACAGGGGAAAATGGGCTTGGTAAGAGAAAAGGGAGAGGAGAAAGACTAATCGAGTTCTGCAATAAATTGCGGCAATCTGTTCATGAATCACAAGAGGGGAGGTACACCCGGAGACACGGGAAGCCAATCTCAGGTTCTTCCCAGAACTTGGATTGCCTTTTGTTTTCCAATTCAGTTTAGACATCGCTGTTTCTACGCCGGCTGAGAATAGTTTTGGAGACACAGAGTCACCTTGTTTTACGCCCTTGTCAATGGGAAATTCATTCGTTTACTCAGCAACACTCACAAACGCCATGAAGGTTTTTTTATATGCTTTTCTGTTAGTCATCAGTCTTCTGGCTGGTTTGATGCGGACCGCCTCGAATTGCTCTCGTGTGCCAACCTCTTCATCTCAGTAGCACTTACACCCAGTGTCCTCATCATCCTGTCCGATACTACGGAGGACTTCCTCATTTCTTATCAGTCCGTCTAATATTCAAAAATTCTTCTGTAGCAGAAAAAAAAAAACCGCTTCGATTCTCCTCTGTCCTGGTACATGCTAAGCAAGAATTTAAAACAGCCTTGTTCTATTCCTTGCTCTGTTAGAGCCTCAAATATCGCTGCGTGACTGATCGAGTCGAATGCCTTTACAAAATCTTTAAAGGCAAGACGAAGAGCTAAATAGTAGTAACTTGATCTTCCGATTGTTTCGCGTAGAGTGAGAATACGGTCAGCTGTACTAAACCCTATGCGGAACGCAGCCTGCTCAGTGTGCTGAGCCAGGTAAAGTGTAGTGCTCAATCTGGTAGTCAAAATTATAGTGCGAACGGAAGGCTGAATCAGACATATTTTGCCCTTCAGCTCAGCCTCAGAACCTACAAATCACTTGAGGGTGCGCTAGAAGTTTGGCTTAGGGCAGCTTTGAGGAGTAGGGGGGGGGGGGGGGGGGGGGGCAGTTCTGCTCTGGAAGCTGCCCTGCCCGGTCCGCTTTGCGGAACTGGCGCACACACAGCGGCGTGGCGAGGCGAGGGCGTGTGTAATTGCGGCAGCTGCGGGCACGGGACGGGACAGGTGGCTGTCGGCCGTCTGCTGTCAGCCCGCTGCTGGCTACCGGGTGGCCTCGTTACCGCAGCCAGCCGGGTCGCGCCACCGTCTCATCCTCAATACGGCGCGAGCCCAGCAAAAACTGTGCCACTCCCGGCGCGATCTTTCAGTCCCGCCGCCGCCGTCTCTCCGGTCGTTACTCTGGTCCGCCACAGCCGCCTGCGAGTTGGCCGCAGCGAAGTCACCAGCTCTGTCATCCTTCTGAATCTGCTTAGTGTATTCATCTCTTGGTCTCCCTCTACGATTTTAGCCCTCCACGCAGTCCTCCAATGCTAAATTTGTGGTCCCTTGAGACCTCATAACATATCCTACTAACTGGTCTCTTCTTCTAGTCAAGTTGTGCCACAAACTCCTCTTCTCCCCAATCCTATTCAACACTTCCTCATTAGTTATGTGATCTACCCATCTAATCTTCAGCTTTCTTCTGTAGCACCACATTTCGAAAGCTTCTATTCTCTTCTTGTCTAAACTAGTTATCATCCATGTTTCACTTCCATACATGGCTACACTCCACACAAATACTTTCAGAAACGACTTCCTGACCCTTAAATCTATACTAGATGTTAACAAATTTCTCTTCTTCAGAAATGCTTTCCTTGCCATTGCCTGTCTACATTTTATATCTTCTCTACTTCGACCATCGCCAGTTATTTTGCTCCCCAAAACTCCTTTACTACTTTAAGTGTCTCATTTCCTAATCTAATTCCCTCAGAATCACCCGACTTAATTCGACTACATTCCATTATCGTCATTTTGCTTTTGTTGATGTTCATCTTATATCCTCCTTTCAAGATACCCTAGTTAGGAGTATCGAAAGCTGAGCTTCGTTCTGACTTCTCTGTATAGCACACAGATTGTCTTATGCTTTCTTTTTTCCCATATAAAATCTTTAGTTGCCTTCAGAGATGGAAGGCAGGAATACTAGACTGTATCACAAAAAAAGTTCAAATGTGTGTGAAATCTTATGGGACTTAACTGCTAAGTTCATCAGTCCCTAAGCTTACACACTACTTATCCCAAATTATCCTAAAGACAAACACACACACACATGCCCGAGAGAGGACTCGAACCTTTACCGAGACCGACTGTATCACGATCAACTCATTTTGGCGATGTGCTATTTCAAGTGTTCCCTCATAAGATGTACAGGAAACGGAGATAATACAGAAACATCAAAAACAAAACACATTGCCATGCCTAAATGGTGTAGGAAATCCGTAAGCGTCCAAAACAGTTTCCAGTCGTCTAAGAATGGATAAATACAGCTACTGTGTGAGTTTCAAGAGAATCTTATACCATTTTTCCTGTAAAGCAGTGGCATGTTCGAGTGACGTTGGTGGAGGTGGGCAGCGATCACTGACCCTGCTCTCCAAATTAGACCACAAAGGTTGAGATCTGACGACTCTGGTGATTGAGGGAGATGCATGTACTCACACGATCAGTCCCAGACGATGCGAACTGTATGAAGACGGACCCTGTCGATTTCGAACAAAGCATCGCCATTTGAGAACGAACATTATACACTACTAGCCATTAAAATTGCTACACCACGAAGATGACGAGCTACAGAAGCGAAATTTAACCGACAGGAAGAAGATGCTGTGATATGCAAGGTTGGCGACGGTGGCGACACCTACAACGTGCTGACACGAGAAAAGTTTCCAACCGATTTCTCATACACAAACAGCAGTTGATCGGCGTTGCCTGGTGAAAGGTTGAAATGAGTACCATCACGTTTCCGACTTTGATAAAGGTCGGATTGTACCCTATCGCGATTGCGGTTTATCGTATCGCGACATTGCTGCTCACGTTGGTCGAGATCCAATGACTGTTAGCAGAAAATGGAATCAGTGAGTTCAGGAGGGTAATACGGAACGTCGTGCAGGATCCCAACTGCCTCGTATCACTAGCAGTCGAGATGACAGGCATCTTATCCGCATAGCGGTAACGGATCGTGCAGCCACGTCTCGATTTCTGAGTCAACAGACGGGGACGTTTGCAAGCCAAAAACCATCTGCACGAACAGTTCGACGACGTTTGCAGCAGCATGGACTATCAGCTCGGAGACCATGGCTGCGGTTACCCTTGTCGTTACATCACAGACAGGAGCGCCTGCGATGGTGTACTCAACGACGAACCTGGATGCACGAATGGCAAAACATTTTTTCGGATGAATCCAGGTTCTGTTTACAGCATCATGGTGGTTGCATCCGTGTTTGTCGACATCTCGGTGAACGCACATTGGAAGCGTGTATTCGTCATCGCCATACTGGCGTGTCACCCGGTGTGATGGTCACCTCTTGTTCGCACTGACCGCACTTTGAACAGTGGACGATATATTTCAGATGTGTTACGACCCATGGCTCTATCCTTCATTCAGGCCCTTAAACCCTACATTTCAGCAGGATAATTCACGACCGCGTGTTGCAGGTCCTGTACGGGCCTTTCTGAATACAGAAAATATTCGACTGCTGCCCTGGCCAGCACATTCTCCAGATCTCTCACCAATTGAAAACGCCTGGTGAATCGTGGCCGAGCAACTGGCTCGTCACATTACGCCAGTCACTACTCTTGACGAACTGCGGTATCGTGGTAAAGCTGCATGAGCAGCTGTACCTGTACACGCGATCCAAGCTCTGTTTGTCTCAATGCCCAGGCGTATCAAGGCCGTTATTACGGCCAGAGGTGGTTGTTCTGGGTACTGATTTCTCAGGATCTATACACCCAAATTGCGTGAAAATGTAATTCACATGTCAGTTCTAGTATAATATATTTGTCCAATGAATACCTGTTTATCATCTGCATTTCTTATTGTTGTAGTAATTTTAATTGCCAGTAGTGTACCATAGGATGGACCTCTGAGCCAAAATGGTCACATAAACATTGACAGTAATGCGACCTTGGACAGCAACCATTAGGCCCATGGAAAACCACGGTTCGGCTATCCAAATCAACACCGAATCCCCGCTATTTTTCACTCTCTGGACGTAAACTCGACCAGAAGCAGGAAGCACTGCGCAACTAGACTCATCCGGCCAAATTACATAATTTAGTTACTCTGTAGTCCAAGTTTCATGGCTTCGACATCATCTCCTCCTATTACGTGCAGTTGCATCGTAGATCATTGGTTTCAGAATTCCAGTTCGGCCCGCAGTTCCTTACTTACGGAACTTCATCAGTATTTCGGTGCTGATGGGATTCGCAAGTGCGACATTTAGCTTTGTAGTGTCTTTACTAGCTATCGTCTGCTTATTTTTCCCCATAATCCTCTTCAGTGGTTATCCGTTACCATCACTCAACACACACTCTCATCCGGGTTGTGACTTTCCCTGAATGCGGTATAAATCTTCGACACGGTGCCTCTTGAAGCAACCACCATACGAACACTAACAATTTGCCCTTGTCCAAATGCGCTGAGCTTCGACATAATTCGTAAGAACATTGAACACACTTCTGACGACCTGACATTTGCAACAAATGAGAACATTGCACAGCTGCCGTCCGTGGTCAAATATAACAATATAGCATGCAGGCTTGACTGGCATCTGCATTTATGATTAAGCATGTATTTCTGGCGGTGTCTCCATGTTTCTTACCACCCATTGTAAGTCTTTCATATGAAACTGCTGGCGTAGTAGCCTCGAATGATAACAGCAGTCGTTCGCTAGGTTGAAACGCTGTTCTCGTTAGAGTCTACTGAGACAGCAGTTTTATATTTAAATCACAGGCGACCATATTACGAGCAAGTATGTGGAAGTATACATCACCGTAATCTGCTAATCTTATGAAGTAAACGAATTTGATCGTAACGCAGTCACGGTGCAAAATGGAATTGTCGTTTAATGAATTTGTGGCCGCGACACTCGATGTCCCGCTGACAACGAGGTCATTAGAGACGGACCACAGGCACAAGGTGGGGGAAATGTGGGGAAGGAAACTGGCCGTGTGTTTGTCAAAGGAATCATTCCGGCATTTTCCTTAAGCTGTTTCCGAAAAGCAAATTATGGAATGCCAGAAGGGTTTTTGAAGAGCAGTCCTCCAGAAAGCGCGCCCAGTGTGCTAACTGCTAACCACTCCACAATCTCTCTCTAGTACGAGAGTGATAACTGAGGTGTCGTGTAGATTTATCGTAACAACAGATTTAACAGATTTCCGACGAGGGCATGTGGTCGGTACCCGCTGACAACAGAAGATGTGGAACAGTAACAAAATTTGCTAAGAGTTTTGACCTCTAGTGAGACTAATCCCACAGAAGTAATTTTTTCTAGGGCGCAAGCTATTAAGGTAAACAGTGCGGCAGAAACGTGAAACAGCTTTTATTCCAAAACAGGAATGAGCCGTGTATCGACTCGTGCTACACCTTGTGTTTAGATTGCATTGGTTTTCCTTTTCTGCTCTTGACATGTTTGTTTGATATGTTGTCTGTCATTAAGTGGCTGCTTGGTTGTATTCTTGCTCTGTTATCGATATCTACGTTTTTGCTTCCGGGAAACTGCTATGGAGGAAATGAGATCTTTGACCGGTTGTAACCTCGTATGGTGGCGCGGAAGTAGGGGCGTGGCGCGCAGAGAGTGTAGTGGACACGGGAGGTCAGAGTGGCTCTCGAGCGCGAAGCAGGCCTGGTCGGTTGTACCGAGTCGCCACGTGATGTATGTCAGTTGTGTGTAACGAGCGGGCCGAGTTGACGGAAGAGCTCCCCGCGTGTTGGTTGTATACAGAATCGCCCCACGAGTAGTTGCTGTTCATTTCGCCTTGGTGGGGCGTTAAGAAGCTTCTTTAAATCCTCCGTTTCAAAACTGGAGTTTAAAAGGAGACACCTAACACGAACGAGCGGTCACTACCCGTCAACGTTGCAGAGAAGACGTGAACTCCGGTGACAGAGCGTGTTGTCGCGTGACCGTGGCGTGTTGGGTACGCTGGCGACGCGTGAGCGGTCGGATGTGTGGATCCTTGCCATCGGAGGTCGTGTACTGCCTGTTCGAGCATAATTGCAAGTTAATCATTAGGTAAATAATTTTGTGTAACCAGCGTCTCTTCTGCCTTGTGGCCTCCGGCGACCGGGTTTCCTGTCCCTGGCACCGGTGTAATTGAAGACAGTGATCTTTCCTCCTCCTCTCGTTACTGTCCGATGGTAGGTGTAGTTTCGGCAGTTTAATTGTTCTGCTAGTCTGTCGTGGGTTATTAGTAAATGCATGCTTCTTGTTGGTTGACCATGTGGTCGCTCATTTAGGACTGTGTGATGTAATGTTTCCTTGCACGAGGTTAGCTCTAATTCTGCCAGCAAGTTAAGCCATCTTATAACAAGATGGCTGAAAGTCGGTGCAGTGACCAGCCTGGCCGGCCGCTGGTGGCCGAGCTGTTCTAAGCGCTTCAGTCTGGAACCGCGTGACCGCTATGGTCGCAGGTTCGAATCCTGCATGGAGTGTGTGATGTCCTTAGGTTAGTTAGGTTTAAGTAGTTCTAAGTTCTAGGGGACTGATAACCTCAGATGTTAAGTCCCATAGTGTTCAGAGCCATTTGAACCATTTGACCAGCCTGAGAGTGGAAATTGTGTTTACGGGCGTATTTAAATTGGTCAGTATTCTGTCTAGGCTGAGCATCCTTGATTGGGTGATTTGTGGCCGCCTTACACCTGTCCGTCATATCTGTTGTGTTCTGACGATATTCCAGGACACTTTTGTTTAAAAAAATTTAAATTCCTCCAAGTTTGTAAATTCCCTTTATTGTCATTAATCGTGTGTTTGCTGAGACCTGTTTAATTTTTTTAATGGCGGTGTTGCTAGCTTCACTGCCTCACCGTCCTTTATTAACAAAGTTCTGTATTTACTTTAGTAGCCTCTTTACTAATGTTTATTTAATATTTTTAAATTGTTGTATTGCTATAAATTACTTTGATTGGCGTTAGCGGCGTGTTTTAAAAGGTGTTTATTGTCGTACTGCTAGCTTCTGTGTGTTTTTTTTTTTAATTTCAATTCTTGTATTGCTATAAATTACTGGATTGCCGTTAGCGGCGCGTTTAAAAGGCTCTTTATTGCTGTACTGCTAGTTTCTGCAAGATACGAATAAAACATTTGTGAAAATCTCAACTCGACAGTAAACTACTAGAAATTTGGCCCCATTTCCCAACTTGTGGTGTGGCTTGTAGTAAACGTAACCACTGTGTGTGTGTCAAGGAGTAAATCACACTAATGTTAACAAGAATCTCCAGCGTTGCGATATGGGTTACTGACAGATAAAAGCATGTGATTTGGCCATAAGATTAAATTTTAAATTGTTTCTTCCCTGGGTGTGTTTACTGATGAAGAATTCAGGGTTCACTTTAATATCTCTAATTGTTTGCCATTGCAACGTAAATGTTTGAAATGTGGCTAACAGATAGCAACAACCTTCCTCGGTAACTGCCCAAAAGCTTGGTGCCCTGCGAAGTCACCCTCGGGCTCGGCGACGTTTGATACAGCAAGTTGTCGACACATGCGAGTAAATGAGTAGAACGCAGAAGTTCACGTGTAGTGTAAGGTGGGTTAACGGTGTCACACTGGCAACAAATTTCACGACAATTATGACCAATGCAGCAGTGCATGTTCCGCGCGATGAGGAGGTCGTCACACGTCCTCTTACCCACATTTCACACCCTCTTTTGATGTTTCTCCAACGGACGTCAGCACTGCGACGCTCAGCGTTGAAGTCACGCTACTTTCGTATAAGTGGCCGAGGAAGACATTTCAGACACACCGCCGCTCAGGATCGACACGAAGTGGTCCTATAGAGTGGCAATGAAACCATCCCTTCCCTTGGGACGTTGATTCCCACACATTTCGTGGTCGAAAACGACATTTCGCAGTGTGACGAACGACAGGACGACGTTTTTCACAACATTTGATACTTCTGGCACCCCTCGGAAGATTCATCCTTTTTCTAAGGACATCAGGGACCAGCGACCATGTTGAACGCAGGTGCATGGACAGTCACGTAGCCTACCAGCAGGCACCTAGCACGCTCGTCACGAGTTCTGTCTGTACAGCCACTCTTTGCCGTTTTATTAATGCTCTTACACAGAAAGGCTATAGGCGGCATTGAGCCAAATTTCAAACCTGTGAGCCGCAATAGGAAACAAGTACGGGATTTCGAAAAGGTGATTAATTAATTGTGCTGCACAATCTATAATCCAACAGTGAAATATGATGAAGATTGACCAGTGGGTTAAGAAGTCAGATCGTGGTTTTTGGAGAAGCCTTGGTCAGAGTAAAACCATATTAATTGATAAGGTCCATGAAATCATCATGACTACGTTCATTAAGTTGGGCAGAAGAAGATCAAGAAGGTGAGAATTATTCACATAGCTATAAAAATCCAATATTGGTTTCATGAGCTCGATAGGCAGACAAAAATTAAAGAACCAGACGTTGTAGAGAGTTTGGTCGGGGCATTGGGGATCGATTCACAAGAATAGGGGAAAGAAAAACAGTAGAACACTCGTTCGGCCTATAATTGAGTATTGCTCATCAGAGTGGGATCCAAACCAGGTCGGATTGACAGAGGAGATAGAAAAGATCCAAAGAAGAGCGGCACGTTTCGTCACAAGGTTATTTGGTAAGCGTGATAGCGTTACGGAGATGTTTAGCAAACTCAAGTGGCAAACTGTGCAAGAGAGGCGCTCTGCATTGCGGTGTAGCTTGCTGTCCAAGTTTCGAGAGGGTGCGTTTCTGGATGAGGTATCGAATATATTGCTTCTCCCTACTTATACCTCCCGAGGAGATCACGAATGTAAAATTACAGAGATTCGAGCGCGCACGGAGGCTTTCTGGCAGTCGTTCTTCCCACGAACCATACGCGAGTGGAACAGGAAACGGAGGTAATGACAGTGGCACGTAAAGTGCCTTCCGCCACACACAGTTAGGTGGCTTGCGGAGTATAAATGTAGATGTAGATGTAGAAGAAGAACGGGTAGCTTTGAGAGATGAAATAGCGAGGACTGTAGAGCACCAAGTAGGTAAAAAGAAGTGGGCCAGTAGAAATCCTTGGCTACACAACAGATATTCAATTTAATCGATAAAAGGAGAAAATATAAAAATGCAATAAATGAAGCAGGCGAAAGGGAATTAAAACCTCTAAAAATGAGATTGACAGGAAGTGCAGAATGGCTAAGCAGGAACGGCTAGAAGACAAATGTAAGGATCTAGAAGCATGTATCACTAGGAGTAAGATAGAAGTGCCTACAAGAAAACTGAAGAAACCTTTGGAGACAAGAGAACCACCTGTATGAATATCAAGACCTCAGATGGAAAACCAATCCTAAGCAAAGAAGGAAAAGCAGAAAGGTGCAAGGAATAAACAGAGGGTCTGTACAAGTCAGATGTACTTGAAAGCAATATTATGGAAGCGGACATAGATGGAGTTGAGAAGGGAGATATGATACTGCAAGAAGAATTTTACAAAGCGTTGAAAAAATTAAGTCGAAACAAGGCCCCTGGAGTAGACAAAATTCTGTTAGAGCTATTCACTGCCTTGGCAGAGCCATGACAAAACGCTTCAGTCTGGTGAGCAAGATGTATGAGACAGGCGAAATACCCTCATACTTAAAAGAAATATAATAATTCCAATTCCAATGAATGTAGGTGCTGATAGGTACGAAAATTACCGAGCTATCGCTATAATAAATCACAGCTGCAAAGTACTAACACGAATCCTTTACAGAAGAATGGAAAAACTAGTAGAGGCCGACCTCGAGCAAGATCAGTTTGAATTCTGGAGAAATGTAGGAACGCGGGAGAGAATACGACTTCTCACAGAAGATAGGTTAAGGAAAGTCAAACCTATGTTTATAGCTTTTGTAGACTTAGAGAAAGCTGCTGACAATGTTGACTGAAATTCTTTCCTTTAAACTGTAAAGATAAAAGGGATAAAATACAGGGAGCGAAAGGCTATTTACAATTTATACAGAAATCAGATGGCGGTTATAAGAGTCGAGGAATACGAAAGGGAAGCAGTGGTTGAGAAGGGAGTGAGACAGGGTTCTAGCCTATCTCCGATGTTATTCAATATGTATATTGAGCAAGCAGTAAAGGAAACAAAACAAAAATCTGTAGTAGGAATTAAAGTCAAGGGAGAAGAAATAAAAACTCTGAGGTTTGATGATAACATTGTAATTCTGTCAGAGACAGCAAAGGACTTGGAAGAGCAGTTGAACGGAGTGGACAGTGTCTTCTAAGGAGGATATAAGATGAACATCAACAAAAGCAAAACGAGGATAATTGAATGTAGTGGAATTAAATCAATTGATGCTGATGGGATTAGATTAAGAAATGAGACGCTTAAATCAGTAGATGAGTTTTGCTATTTGGAAAACAAAATAACTGATGTGAAACTTCCTGGCAGATTAAAACTGCGTGCCGGACCGAGACTCGAACTCGGGACCTTTGCCTTTCGCGGGCAAGTGCTCTACCAACAGAGCTGCCCAAGCACGACTGACAACCCGTCTTCATAGCTTCAATTCTGCCATTACCTCGTTCCTACCATCCAAACTTCACAGAAGGTCTCCTGCGAACCTTGCAGAACTAGCACTCCTGGAAGAAAGGATACTTGCCCGTGAAAGGAAAAGGCCCTGAGTTGGAGTCTCGGTCCGGCACACAGTTTTAATCTTCCAGTAAATTTCACATCCGCTGCAGAGAAAAAATTTTATTCTGGAAAATAACGGATGATGGTCGAAGTAGGGAGGATATAAAATGTAGACTGGTAATGACAAGAAAAACACTGCCGAAGAAGAGAAAATTGTTAAGATCGAGTATAGATTTAAGTGTCAGGAACTCGTTTCTGAAAGAATTTGTATGGAGTGTACCCATGTACGGAGGTGAAATATAGAAGATAAACAGTTGAGACAAGGAAAGAATAGAATCTTTTGAGATTTGATGCTACAGGAGAATGCTGAAGATTAGATTGGTAGATCATGCAACTAATGAGGAGGTACTAAATAGAATTGGAGAGAAGCGAAATTTGTGGCAGAACCTGACTAGAATAAGGGATCGGTTGGTAGAACAGACTCTGAGGCGTCAAGGGATTTCTAGTTTAGTACTGGAGGGAGGCGTGGGGCGTAAAAATCGTAGAAGGAGAAAAAAGAAATGAATACATTAAGCAGATTCAGAAGGGCATAGGTTGCAGTAGGAGGTGAAATAGGTCTGCACAGGATAGAGTAGCATGGAGAGCTGCATTAAACCAGTCTTTGGACTGAAGAATGCGAGCCTAATAGTGTGATGATAAAATTTGTCTTCCCAGGCCTCTATAATCACTGTCTTTCTATATTCTGGGTCCGTTAAGTGCCATGTTATGATAATATTTAGGAACTCGTTAACCTCCACAGGAAACTTTCAAGGCGATGAGTGAATTTTTTGGAGATGTGAATATATCTGCCGTATCCGTTTCGATCCATGCAAAAACTCTAAAGTGCAAATGTAATCAGCAAGGTTGCTTATCCTGTTACACTCTTGCATCTAAACTGGCTTATATTTGCAATATAGTTCCATCCTTAGTACACATTCTCAGGTAAAATAGTAAACTATGAAATATTATATTATTAAATTATTATTATTCCGGGTTTAGGTACCTGTTACTTGTTGAGGTTGCTGTTTCACTCAATAATGTTTTATTTCTTCAAGTGTCGTAGCCTAATTAACTCCCTGATCAGAAACTTCAACAGGACAAAATTCATCTCAGCGAATTATTTTTACACAGGAACAGTAAAGCAATTTTGTTATTGTCGAGAACGTTACTTTGCACGGTACACTACTAAAGAAATAAAATGAATTTAATTTCATTTTGTTTCGTCTAAAATCACGTCTACGAACTGGAAGTATAATGAAAGAAAGGATTACGCTTACAGTGGCGCTGAAACAAAAAACATGTGTGCATAACTTTACAAGCCATAAAAACCTTAAGACACGAGAGACTGCGGAGATGCCATAAATGTTGCCAAGAAATAAATAAGAGAGACTCATGAAAAATCACAGTTCATTGACCGTTTGCGTTCGGGTCTGTTTTCTATTCACCTCACAAGCAACTTAAATCCGTCCGAAAGGGAAAAAAATAGTTTTGTGGTTGTTACCAGTTTCACTTTGCTCAAAGAAATATGCCTCTGCAAACTATTCTAGATTTTGAGACGCTGGTATGAGTCCATGGAGAGAAAGAGGTTTGACTGTTGGGAGAGAGAGAGAGAGAGGGGGGGGGGGGGGGGTAGGAGCAAAGTGAGCTGAACCTGTTGGGACGAGATTTGTTAACGAAGCGACAACACTGTAACAAACACGCAGAGATGCGACTGTGTGATATTGGCGGCATCCGCTGTAACGGAGAAGTTTCCAGGAAGATTGCACTGCATCTTACTATAAATGCGTCTCTGTGGTTCGGATACAACTGCAATTGCAATGAAAGAGTGTTGAAGATGACGGATGCATTTGTACCGCGTGGATTGTCATACATTAAAGAAACTGTACATACACCATGTGATCAAAAGTATCGGGACAGCCCCAAAAACATACGTTTTTCAGATTAGGCGCACTGTGCTGCCACCTACTACATGGTACTCCATATCAGCGACCTCAGTAGTCATTAGACATCGTAAGAGAGCGGAATGGGTGTGCTCCGCGGAACGCACGGACTTCGAACTATTCAGGTGATTAGGTGTCACTTGTGTCATATGCCTGTACGCGAGATTTCCACATTCCTAAACATCCCTAGGTCCACTGTCTCCAATATGATAGTAAACTGGAAACGTGAAGTGACAAGTACAGCACAAAAGCGTACAGGCCGATCTCGTCTGTTGACTGACAGAGACCGCCGACAGTTGAAGAGGATCGTAAATTTGTAACAGGCAGACATCTATCCAGACCATCACATAGGAATTCCAAACTGCATTAGGATCCACTGCAAGTACTATGACAGTCAGACGGGAGGTGAGAAAACTTAGATTTCATAGTCCAGCGGTAAATGCCAAACGATGCCTTGCTTGGTGTAAGGAGCGTGAATATTGGAAGATTGAACCGTGGAAAAACGTTGTGTGGAGTGACGAGTCACGGTACACAAACTGGAGATCCGATGGCAGGGTGTGGGTATGGCGAATGCACGGTTAACGTCATCTGCCAGCGTGTGTAGTGCCAACAGTAAAATTCGGAGGCGGTGGTGTTACGGTGTCGTCGTGTTTTTCATGGAGGGAGCTTGCACCCTTTTGTTATTTTGCGTGGCACTATCACAGCACAGGCCTACATTGATGTTTTAAGCACCTTCTTGCTTCCCACTATTGAAGTGCAATTCGGGGACGGTGATTGCGTCTTTCAACACGACCGAGCACCTGTTCATAATGCATAGCCTGTGGCGGAGTGGTTACACGACAATAACATCTCTGTAATGACTTTTCTGGAGACTAGAAATCTACTCTGTAGGAATCAGCATGGGTTTCGAAAAAGACGATTGTGTGAAACCCAGCTCGCGCTATCGTGCACGAGACTCAGAGGGCCATAGACACGGGTTCACAGGTAGATGCCGTGTTTCTTGACTTCCGCAAGACGTTCGATACAGTTCCCCACAGTCGTTTAATGAACAAAGTAAGAGCATATGGACTATCAGACCAATTGTGTGATTGGATTGAAGAGTTCCTAGATAAAAGAACGCAGCATGTCATTCTCAATGGAGAGAAGTCTTCCGAATTAAGAGTGATTTCAGGTGTGCCGCAGGGGAGTGTCGTAGGACCGTTGCTATTCACAATATACGTAAATGACCTTGTGGATGACATCGGAAGGTCACTGAGGCTTTTTGCGGATGATGCTATGGTATGTCGAGAGGTTGTAACAATGGAAAATTGTACTGAAATGCAGGAGGATCTGCAGCGAATTGACGCATAGTGCAGGGAATGGCAATTGAATCTCAATGTAGACAAGTGTAATGTGCTGTGAATACATATAAAGAAAGATCCCTTATCATTTAGCTACAATATAGCAGGTGAGCAACTGGAAGCAGTTAATAATAAATTATCAGGGAGTACGCATTAGGAGTGATTTAAAATGGGATGACCATAATAATTTGTACGTCGGTAAAGCAGATGCCAGACTGAGATTCATTGGAAGAATCCTAAGGAAATGCAATCCGACAACAAAGGAAGTAGGTTACAGTACGCTTGTTCGCCCACTGCTTGAATACTGCTCAGCAGTGTGGGATCCGTACCAGATAGGGTTGATAGAAGAGGTGGAGAAGATCCAACGGAGAGCAGCGCGCTTCGTTACAGGATCATTTAGTAATCACGAGAGCTTTTCGGAGATGATAGATAAACTCCAGTGGAAGACTCTGCAGGAGAGACGCTCAGTAGCTCGGTACGGGCTTTTGTTGAAGTTTTGAGAACATACTATCACCGAGGAGTCAAACAGTAAATTGCTCCCTCCTACGTATATCTCGCGAAGAGACCATGAGGACAAAATCAGATTAGAGCCCACGCAGAAGCATACCGACAATCCTTCCTTCCACGAACAATACGAGACTGGAATAGAAGGGAGAACCGATAGAGGTACTCAGGGTACCCTCCGCCACATACCGTCAGGTGGCTTGCGGAGTATGGATGTAGATGTAGATGTAGATGTAGAAGTAATGGACTGGCCTGCACAGAGTCCTGAGCTGAATCCTAGAGAACACCTTTGGGATGTTTTGGAATGTCGACTTCGCCCAGGCCTCACCGACCGACATCGATACCTCTCCTCAGTGCAGCACTCCGTGAAGAATGGGCTGTCAATCCCTGAGAAAGTTTCGAGCACCTGATTGAACGTACGCCTGCGAGAATCGAAGCTTTCATCGAGGGTAAGGATGGGCCAACACCATGTTGCATTCCAACACTACCGGTGGAGGGCGCCACGAACTTGTAAGTCATTTTCATCCAGCTGTCCGGATACCTATGATCACATAGTGTACGAGTGAATTAGCGTATTGACAGTGTGGACTTCTTTAGAGCAGCATCTCGCACATATGATAAAACGGCATATAATACGAAACCTACTGCAGGATGTCCTAAGTAAAGATGCCAGGGTTTCATTGACAAGGATTTGAAGGCGCTTTGCTTGCGCCCTGAAGACGCAAGAGTTAGCGTTCCATTATGAGAGAGCCTTGGTAAGATGGAAAACCGCAAAGATAAAAAAGATTACGATTACTGCCAATGTGCAATAAAGCGATGGGGTCAGTATAAGAAGCAAAATAGAAACATTTGCTCAGAATATAAGCTCGCCTCTTACTTCCTGTCTGCTTATCAACTATTTTAGGTTTTCAGAAGATCAAGACTTACGATGGATCAGGAAGTCAAATGTTCAGGAAGTTGTTGCAAGCCGACAGCTGTTCCCTCGCTGATTGAAGCAAGGCAGTTGATCGATGGACCCGAATCATGAAAGAAGAAGGATACCATATTTTCTCAGTGACGTGAGCTGCCTAAGTTATTGCGATTTTTACGGTTTTTTAAATGTATGATTTGAGTTCGTACGCCTCTCTATCTTGTCCTGGGTTACAACCTCTGATGTCGAGTGTAAATTTAGCCTAATGATAACGCATGCGATCAAACATGGAGAGACGCCCTAGGTCAGTAAGAGTGTTCGCAAGGGAGCTGACCAACGAGCTGACGTACGCAAGGAATTTAATTAGCACTTCCGGCTCATTAAACAATAGGGAACGTGCGTCTACCAAGTAAATAGTATAGAGGAGAACTGTCCACCAGGAAGAATTTATGAGCGCTTCACACGATATTTACAAATAACACTTGTAGCGTTCTTTTAAAATTTGGGTTGATGTAACATTTTTTAAAAAATGTTCTCTTTTGTAATTCATTGGATGATGCCAAGTGCATATAAATATTTATATTGTCTTACATCTAAAGCAGCAACGGTGGAACGCGATTTATTCTTGTCTCTCATAAAAAAAAGAAAATATGCTAGCTACAGGTTCAGCAGTGTGTAAGATTTGTACAGCAAGTATTACCTAACCTCATTAAAACAGCATAAATGCAAATCATCAAATTGCATATAGTTCTGTTAACAAATCATGGAAACATTACAAAAGTGAAATAACTAACTAGCCTTTATATCAATCAGTTTACGTATATTCTGGGGTTACTCAACAATTACAAATTATCAACCAACTCATCTATACTAACGCGCTGGCAAAACGAAAATCATAATTATTTAACATCTTTACCTTGGTTGCATGAAGACTTCTGCTTACATGTTCTCGTAATTCTTACATTAATCTAACACTTGATGGCTTCACAGAGCACCACAAAATCTGCCTACTCCATCGTCTTTCGCTCACAGACAGCTGCCTACGGCTATGCACCCAGCGCTCTCTTACCCTAACACTAAGTCTCAGATCAGATGCAGTGCCTTTGGCTCTGCGGTCGTGCACAGTCAGCGATCCGCATTATAAAGTCTATGAGAGACAAACATCGTTTACAACACACTAGTTTCATTTTAGTTTACATTAATATTATTACCAAATTCGGGTGCCACATCCAAGTATGCTCCAGTAGACTCCCTCCACACTCTAACACTTTGCGAGTTTAATTTGCATTTAAGGAAATTCCCGCGGTCGTGTGGCTTTATTACACTTTTCATTGACCTTACACTTTTATTCCTGTCTTGCAGATGTTTTAGGAAAATTATGATTTTTGTCGTTTTAGATTTCGAATTTGAATAAAAGATTTGCCTTAAGACGGAATAAGGCCAAGAGTTATGTTTCACCGAATGAATTTCAGTTGAGTTTCCGTTTTCTGACCTTCCTTGTTGAAAAATCTTAACCATAAACTGGGCCGGTCGGAGTGGCCGAGCGGTTCTAGGCGCTACAGTCTGGAACCACGCGACCGCTACGGTAGCAGGATCGAATCCTGCCTCAGGCATGGATGTGTGTGATGTCCTTAGGTTAATTAGGTTTAAGTAGTTCTACGTTCTAGAGGACTGATGACCTCAGAAGTTGAGTCCCATAGTGCTCAGAGCCATTTGAACCTTTTTGAACCATAAACTGATATAGGAAAACGCTGTTGTTGTTTTTGTTGTTGTCTGCGGTCCGAAGGCTGCCTTGAAGAAACTCTCCATGCTTGTCTATCGTTCACAGCCACCTGGTAAAATTCTGAACAGAGCACATCAGTCATTTTTAATGTGTGGTTTAACAATCGTGGCCGACCTGAGTGGACGAGCGGTTCTAGGCGCTACAGTCTGGAACCGCGCGACCGCTACGGTAGCAGGTTAGAATCCTGTCTCGCGCATGGATGTGTGTGATGTCCTTAGGTTAGTTAGGTTTAAGTAGTTCTAAGTTCTCGGAGACTGATGACCTCAGAAGTTAAGTCCCAGAGCCAGAGTGTCCCAGTGCTCAGAGCCATGTTTAACAATCGTGAAATAAAGTTGTAAACTTGGAGACACAGGAAGGTTTCAAACAGATTGCATAATAGTAAGACAGAGCTTTATAAACAAGTATTTAACTGTAAGAGTTTTCCAGGGGCAGATGTGAAGTCTGACCATAATTTATTGGCTATGGGCTGCAGATTCAAACTGAAGAAACTGCAGCAAAATTAGCTTTAGACAACGATTGATTGAAACAGGGAAAAAGAATAAAATAGAAGACCAGTGGGTAGCTTTGAGAGATGAAATAGTGAAGCCAACAAAGAGTCAAATGGGCAATAAGAAAAGGTCAGGGGAAATCCAAATTGGCGAAAGGAAAATCATTAAAATCCTAAAGTAAGTTTGCGAAACCGGGTATGAAACTATTTCTCATGTAAATACGAGACAAAGACGTAGGGACGTTGTTGGACAAATAATTTCATGAGCTACATTAGAAAACTCTATGAAAAAATCGTTGGTCTTACAGAGCAAATGATTAATAAGTATCGAGTTTCATGTAAATGTTTATGGCTCTAATGTTGATCGGATGTGTTGCTACCATAAAGGAAAACTGTATCTAGTGTAAACATTTTTGGTGTGTTGCGTCTTTCAGCTCTCAAATATTGAAGAAAAGACAATTTAACACCAAATCTGTTGTTTATTTATTGGATGACTAGTTTCAGTGTTTGCCCATTTTTACAAGCCACCTATTACAGAGAACAAAATTTGTTATGAATGGACGTGTAGAATGTGGATAATAAAGGTATCAGTGATAAAATGATCCGTATAAAAACTACTAACGTATTTATATTCAGGATATGGTAGGTGTGGACAGTTCTGTTTATGTCACCACATTTAAATTCATTAACAGAATACTGTAAGATATAAATACAACTGTGACATCTTTTAACACAGATATGGGATACATTTAAGTGTGATTACATAAATAGAACTGCCCATAACAACTATAACCTAAACAGAAATACGTAAGTGGTTACCACATGAACCATTTTATCACTGATATCTTTACTCATCCACATTCTACACATCCACTCATAACAAATTTAGTTCGCTGCAATATGTGGCTTTTGAAGATGGGCGAACCCCGAAACTAATCAACCAGTAAACAAACTGCAAATTTCGTGTTAAAATGTATTTTCTTCTGTGTTATGTACTGGGCATCTACATTTAAGATTACTGGCCACAATTTCCTAGCAACAACTGTGCTTTGCTTTTCGTTCCGTGAACATGAACAAAGATGGATCTAAAGTCTCGCAATGTTTTCGTCATAGTATCAGTGCACTGAATTCACAGTGGAAAAAGTAGAACTGCAACCTCGACAAAGAATTCGACGCCTTTCGTAAGGGGGACGCGCAGTTCCTTCTCGACGATGGCACGCAAGCGCCGGAGTTGGCTGAAGAATTGAACTGACTCCTACGCAGACTGGAGCAATTTGTAAACTGCTTCGTTAATGCGTCAGGCCCTCGTTAAGGAGTTCGCCTGACGTAACTTGCTTTAATACAACAGCGCTTTGCCTGTTCCTCTAGAAAGTGATTCCCAGCGCTCACCTACATGTCAGGTAAGGCGCCTGTCATGTTCTTGTGTATGTTCCCCGTAACACGAGTCTACCACCTGTTAAAAAAGCGACCGACCTCATTTAAATACATGACTCTAGTCACAAAATGATGCAGCAGTTCGGTGCAGTTGAAGGCAATGTACTGTCACGGCAACAAGAAAATATCAGCCACTCGATAATCAAATATAGTATCCACAGTACAGGTACCTTGCATATAAGAAAAGTTTCACTCGTTTTTTACAGCTGAATTTTACTATGTTTTTTGATCAACGATAAATAAACATAGCAAAATTCAAATCAATTATGATATTCACATCCGCTTAATACACAACACTGAACTGGCATCTGAGAGCAAATGGCCTTAAACATTATCAGTATTACTAACAACTTCATGTTTGTGTTTGTATCGACGTCGATTTCAGTCATTATTACGTGACTAATTTTTTTTCTAAGGTTTACGATGAAAAGAACTAACGTAAATTTCTTCTGTGTCTAAGAGGAAGTTTCCTGAGAAGGATGTGACGTAAATGAACTTTCATCTTTTAATAAACGAGACATAGCTGTACAAATACCTCCAAGTATTCTCCTGTCCTTCTCCCTGTCTCAT